>NW_027139234.1:474894-564894 GCF_035084215.1 Heptranchias perlo | reverse complement strand
CAATGCACCGAGTCACACTGTAATATGGACAATGCACCGAGTTACACTGTAATATAGACAGTGCACCGAGTGACACTGTAATATCGACAATGCACCGAGTTACACTGTAATATAGACAATGCACCGAGTTACACTGTAATATGGAGAATGCACCGAGTTACACTGTAATATGGACAATGCACCGAGTTACACTGTAATATCGACAATGCACCGAGTTACACTGTAATACAGACAATGCACCGAGTTACACTGTAATATAGACAATGCACCGAGTTACACTGTAATATGGACAATGCACCGAGTTACACTGTAATATAGACAATGCACAGAGTTACACTGTAATATGGACAATGCACCGAGTTGCACTGTAATATAGACAATGCACCGAGTTACACTGTAATATAGACAGTGCTCCGAGTTACACTGTAATATAGACAGTGCTCCGAGTTACACTGTAATATAGACAGTGCTCCGAGTTACACTGTAATATAGACAATGCAACGAGTTACACTGTAATATAGACAATGCACTGAGTTACACTGTAATATAGACAATGCACCTAGTTACACTGTAATATAGACAATGCAACGAGTTACACTGTAATATAGACAATGCACCGAGTTACACTGTAATATAGACAGTACACCGAGTTACACCGTAATATAGACAATGCACCGAGTTACACTGTAATATAGACAATGCACCGAGTTACACTGTAATATCGACAATGCACCGAGTCACACTGTAATATGGACAATGCACCGAGTTACACTGTAATATAGACAGTGCACCGAGTGACACTGTAATATCGACAATGCACCGAGTTACACTGTAATATAGACAATGCACCGAGTTACACTGTAATATGGAGAATGCACCGAGTTACACTGTAATATGGACAATGCACCGAGTTACACTGTAATATCGACAATGCACCGAGTTACACTGTAATACAGACAATGCACCGAGTTACACTGTAATATAGACAATGCACCGAGTTACACTGTAATATAGACAATGCACCGAGTTACACTGTAATATAGACAATGCACCGAGTTACACTGTAATATAGACAATGCACCGAGTTACACTGTAATATAGACAATGCACCGAGTTCCACTGTAATTTCGACAATACACCGAGTTACACTGTAATATAGACAATACACCGAGTTACACTGTAATATAGACAATGCACCGAGTTACACTGTAATATAGACAATGCACTGAGTTACACTGTAATATAGACAATGCACCGAGTTACACTGTAATATAGACGATGCACCGAGTCACACTGTAATATAGACAATGCACCGAGTTACACTGTAATATAGACAATGCACCGAGTTACACTGTTATATAGACAATGCACCGAGTTACACTGTAATATAGACAATGCTCCGAGTTACACTGTAATATAGACAATGCACCGAGTTACACTGTAATATAGACAATGCACAGAGTTACACTGTAATATATACAATGCACCGAGTTACACTGTAATATAGACAGTGCACCGAGTTACACTGTAATATAGACAGTGCTCCGAGTTACACTGTCATATAGACAATGCACCGAGTTACACTGTAATATAGACAATGCACCGAGTTACACTGTAATATAGACAATGCACCGAGTTACACTGTAATATAGACAGTGCACCGAGTTACACTGTAATATAGACAGTGCACCGAGTTACACTGTAATATAGACAATGCACCGAGTTACACTGTAATATAGACAATGCACCGAGTTACACTGTAATATAGACAATGCACCGAGTTACACTGTAATATAGACAATGCACCGAGTTACACTGTAATATGGACAATGCACCGAGTTACACTGTAATATAGACAATGCACCGAGTTACACTGTAATATAGACAATGCACCGAGTTACACTGTAATATAGACAATGCACCGAGTTACACTGTAATATGGACAATGCACCGAGTTACACTATAATATAGACAATGCACCGAGTTACACTGTAATATAGACAATGCACCGAGTTACACTCTAATATGGACAATGCACCGAGTTACACTGTAATATGGACAATGCACCGAGTTACACTGTAATATAGACAATGCACCGAGTTACACTGTAATATAGACAATGCACCGAGTTACACTGTAATACGGACAATGCACCGAGTTACACTGTAATATAGACAATGCACCGAGTTACACTGTAATATAGACAATGCACCGAGTTACACTGTAATATAGACAATGCACCGAGTTACACTGTAATATAGACAATGCACCGAGTTACACTGTAATATAGACAATGCACCGAGTTACAATGTAATATAGACAATACACCGAGTTACACTGTAATTTCGACAATGCACCGAGTTACACTGTAATATAGACAGTGCACCGAGTTACACTGTAATATAGACAATGCTCCGAGTTACACTGTAATATAGACAATGCACCGAGTTACACTGTAATACGGACAATGCACCGAGTTACACTGTAATATAGACAATGCACCGAGTTACACTGTAATATAGACAATGCACCGAGTTACACTGTAATATAGACAATGCACCGAGTTACACTGTAATATAGACAATGCACTGAGTTACACTGTAATATGGACAATGCACCGAGTTACACTGTAATACGGACAATGCACCGAGTTACACTGTAATATAGACAATGCACTGAGTTACACTGTAATATGGACAATGCACCGAGTTACACTGTAATATAGACAATGCACCGAGTTACACTGTAATATAGACAATGCACCGAGTTACACTGTAATACGGACAATGCACCGAGTTACACTGTAATATGGACAATGCACCGAGTTACACTGTAATATAGACAATGCACCGAGTTACACTGTAATATAGACAATGCACCGAGTTACACTGTAATATAGACAATGCACCGAGTTACACTGTAATATAGACAATGCACCGAGTTACACTGTAATATAGACAATGCACCGAGTTACACTGTAATATAGACAGTGCACCGAGTTACACTGTAATATAGACAATACACCGAGTTACACTGTAATATAGACAATGCTCCGAGTTACACTGTAATATAGACAATGCTCCGAGTTACACTGTAATATAGACAATGCACAGAGTTACACTGTAATATAGACAATGCACTGAGTTACACTGTAATATAGACAATGCACCGAGTTACACTGTAATATGGACAATGCACCGAGTTACACTGTAATATAGACAATGCACCGAGTTACACTGTAATATAGACAGTGCACCGAGTTACACTGTAATATAGACAATGCACCGAGTTACACTGTGATATAGACAATGCACCGAGTTACACTGTAATATAGACAATGCACCGAGTTGCACTGTAATATAGACAGTGCACCGAGTTACACTGTAATATGGACAGTGCTCCGAGTTAAACTGTAAGATAGACAGTGCACTGAGTTACACTGTAATATAGACAATGCACCGAGTTACACTGTAATATAGACAGTGCACCCAGTTACACTGTAATATGGACAATGCACCGAGTTACACTGTAATATGGACAATGCACCGAGTTACACTGTAATATAGACAATGCACCGAGTTACACTGTAATGTAGACAATGCACCGAGTTACACTGTGATATTGACAATACACCGAGTTACACTGTAATATAGACAATGCACCGAGTTACACTGTAATGTAGACAATGCACCGAGTTACACTGTGATATTGACAATACACCGAGTTACACTGTAATATAGACAATGCACCGAGTTACACTGTAATATAGACAATGCACCGAGTTACACTGTAATATAGACAATGCTCCGAGTTACACTGTAATATAGACAATGCTCCGAGTTACACTGTAATATAGACAATGCACAGAGTTACACTGTAATATAGACAATGCACTGAGTTACACTGTAATATAGACAATGCACCGAGTTACACTGTAATATGGACAATGCACCGAGTTACACTGTAATATAGACAATGCACCGAGTTACACTGTAATATAGACAGTGCACCGAGTTACACTGTAATATAGACAATGCACCGAGTTACACTGTGATATAGACAATGCACCGAGTTACACTGTAATATAGACAATGCACCGAGTTGCACTGTAATATAGACAGTGCACCGAGTTACACTGTAATATGGACAGTGCTCCGAGTTAAACTGTAAGATAGACAGTGCACTGAGTTACACTGTAATATAGACAATGCACCGAGTTACACTGTAATATAGACAGTGCACCCAGTTACACTGTAATATGGACAATGCACCGAGTTACACTGTAATATGGACAATGCACCGAGTTACACTGTAATATAGACAATGCACCGAGTTACACTGTAATGTAGACAATGCACCGAGTTACACTGTGATATTGACAATACACCGAGTTACACTGTAATATAGACAATGCACCGAGTTACACTGTAATGTAGACAATGCACCGAGTTACACTGTGATATTGACAATACACCGAGTTACACTGTAATATCGACAATGCACCGAGTTACACTGTAATATAGACAATGCACCGAGTTACACTGTAATGTAGACAATGCACCGAGTTACACTGTAATATAGACAGTGCACCGAGTTACACTGTAATATAGACAATGCACCGAGTTACACTGTAATATAGACAATGCACTGAGTTACACTGTAATATAGAAAATGCACCGAGTTACACTGTAATATAGACAATGCACCGAGTTACACTGTAATACAGACAATGCACAGAGTTACACTGTAATATGGACAATGCACCGAGTTACACTGTAATATAGACAATGCACCGAGTTACACTGTAATATAGACAATGCATCGAGTTACACTGTAATATAGACAATGCACTGAGTTACACTGTAATATAGACAATGCACTGAGTTACACTGTAATACAGACAATGCACCGAGTTACACTGTAATATAGACAATGCACTGAGTTACACTGTAATATAGACAATGCACTGAGTTACACTGTAATATAGACAGTGCACCGAGTGACACTGTAATAGAGACAATGCACTGAGTTACACTGTAATATAGACAATGCACTGAGTTACACTGTAATATCGACAGTGCACCGAGTGACACTGTAATATAGACAATGCACCGAGTTACACTGTAATATAGACAATACACCGAGTTACACTGTAATATAGACAATGCACCGAGTTACACTGTAATATAGACAATGCACTGAGTTACACTGTAATATAGACAATGCACCGAGTTACACTGTAATATAGACGATGCACCGATCACACTGTAATATAGACAATGCACCGAGTTACACTGTAATATAGACAATGCACCGAGTTACACTGTAATATAGACAATGCACCGAGTTACACTGTAATATAGACAATGCACCGAGTTACACTGTAATATAGACAATGCACCGAGTTACACTGTAATATAGACAATGCACAGAGTTACACTGTAATATATACAATGCACCGAGTTACACTGTAATATAGACAGTGCACCGAGTTACACTGTAATATAGACAGTGCTCCGAGTTACACTGTAATATAGACAATGCACCGAGTTACACTGTAATATAGACAATGCACCGAGGTACACTGTAATATAGACAATGCACCGAGTTACACTGTAATATAGACAGTGCACCGAGTTACACTGTAATATAGACAATGCACCGAGTTACACTGTAATATAGACAATGCACCGAGTTACACTGTAATATAGACAATGCACCGAGTTACACTGTAATATAGACAATGCACCGAGTTACACTGTAATATGGACAATGCACCGAGTTACACTGTAATATGGACAATGCACCGAGTGACACTGTAATATAGACAATGCACCGAGTTACACTGTAATATAGACAATGCACCGAGTTACACTGTAATATAGACAATGCACCGAGTTACACTGTAATATGGACAATGCACCGAGTTACACTGTAATATAGACAATGCACCGAGTTACACTGTAATATGGACAATGCACCGAGTTACACTCTAATATGGACAATGCACCGAGTTACACTGTAATATGGACAATGCACCGAGTTACACTGTAATATAGACAATGCACCGAGTTACACTGTAATATAGACAATGCACCGAGTTACACTGTAATACGGACAATGCACCGAGTTACACTGTAATATAGACAATGCACCGAGTTACACTGTAATATAGACAATGCACCGAGTTACACTGTAATACGGACAATGCACCGAGTTACACTGTAATATGGACAATGCACCGAGTTACACTGTAATATAGACAATGCACCGAGTTACACTGTAATATAGACAATGCACCGAGTTACACTGTAATATAGACAATGCACCGAGTTACACTGTAATATAGACAATGCTCCGAGTTACACTGTAATATAGACAATGCACCGAGTTACACTGTAATACGGACAATGCACCGAGTTACACTGTAATATGGACAATGCACCGAGTTACACTGTAATATAGACAATGCACCGAGTTACACTGTAATATAGACAATGCACCGAGTTACACTGTAATACGGACAATGCACCGAGTTACACTGTAATATGGACAATGCACCGAGTTACACTGTAATATAGACAATGCACCGAGTTACACTGTAATATAGACAATGCACCGAGTTACACTGTAATATAGACAATGCACCGAGTTACACTGTAATATAGACAATGCACCGAGTTACACTGTAATATAGACAATGCACCGAGTTACAATGTAATATGGACAATACACCGAGTTACACTGTAATATAGACAATGCACCGAGTTACACTGTAATATAGACAGTGCACCGAGTTACACTGTAATATAGACAATACACCGAGTTACACTGTAATATAGACAATGCTCCGAGTTACACTGTAATATAGACAATGCTCCGAGTTACACTGTAATATAGACAATGCACTGAGTTACACTGTAATATAGACAATGCACCGAGTTACACTGTAATATGGACAATGCACCGAGTTACACTGTAATATAGACAATGCACCGAGTTACACTGTAATATAGACAGTGCACCGAGTTACACTGTAATATAGACAATGCACCGAGTCACACTGTAATATAGACAATGCACCGAGTCACACTGTAATATAGACAATGCACCGAGTTACACTGTGATATAGACAATGCACCGAGTTACACTGTAATATAGACAATGCACCGAGTTACACTGTAATATAGACAATGCACCGAGTTACACTGTAATATAGACAATGCACCGAGTTACACTGTAATATAGACAATGCACCGAGTTACACTGTGATATAGACAATGCACCGAGTTACACTGTAATATAGACAATGCACCGAGTTACACTGTAATATAGACAATGCACCGAGTTACACTGTAATATAGACAATGCACCGAGTTACACTGTGATATAGACAATGCACCGAGTTACACTGTAATATAGACAATGCACCGAGTTACACTGTAATATAGACAATGCACCGAGTTACACTGTAATATAGACAGTGCACCGAGTTACACTGTAATATAGACAGTGCACCGAGTTAAACTGTAATATAGACAGTGCACTGAGTTACACTGTAATATAGACAATGCACCGAGTTACACTGTAATATAGACAGTGCACCCAGTTACACTGTAATATGGACAATGCACCGAGTTACACTGTAATATGGACAATGCACCGAGTTACACTGTAATATAGACAATGCACCGAGTTACACTGTAATGTAGACAATGCACCGAGTTACACTGTAATATAGACAGTGCACTGAGTTACACTGTAATATAGACAATGCACCGAGTTACACTGTAATATAGACAGTGCACCCAGTTACACTGTAATATGGACAATGCACCGAGTTACACTGTAATATGGACAATGCACCGAGTTACACTGTGATATTGACAATACACCGAGTTACACTGTAATATAGACAATGCACCGAGTTACACTGTGATATTGACAATACACCGAGTTACACTGTAATATAGACAATGCACCGAGTTACATTGTAATATAGACAATGCACCGAGTTACACTGTAATGTAGACAATGCACCGAGTTACACTGTAATATAGACAGTGCACCGAGTTACACTGTAATATAGACAATGCACCGAGTTACACTGTAATATAGACAATGCACTGAGTTACACTGTAATATAGAAAATGCACCGAGTTACACTGTAATATAGACAATGCACCGAGTTACACTGTAATATGGACAATGCACCGAGTTACACTGTAATATAGACAATGCACCGAGTTACACTGCAATATAGACAATGCACTGAGTTACACTGTAATACAGACAATGCACCGAGTTACACTGTAATATCGACAATGCACTGAGTTACACTGTAATATAGACAATGCACTGAGTTACACTGTAATATAGACAGTGCACCGAGTGACACTGTAATATAGACAATGCACTGAGTTACACTGTAATATAGACAATGCACTGAGTTACACTGTAATATCGACAGTGCACCGAGTGACACTGTAATATAGACAATGCACTGAGTTACACTGTAATATGGACAATGCACCGAGTTACACTGTAATATAGACAATGCACCGAGTTACACTGTAATATGGACAATGCACTGAGTTACACTGCAATATAGACAATGCACTGAGTTACACTGTAATATAGACAATGCACTGAGTTACACTGTAATATAGACAATGCACCGAGTTACACTGTAATACGGACAATGCACCGAGTTACACTGTAATACGGACAATGCACCGTGTTACACTGTAATATGGACAATGCACCGAGTTACACTGTAGTATAGACAATGCACCGAGTTACACTGTAATATAGACAGTGCACTGAGTTACACTGTAATATAGACAATGCACCGAGTTACACTGTAATATAGACAGTGCACCGAGTTACACTGTAATATGGACAATGCACCGAGTTACACTGTAATATAGACAATGCACAAAGTTACACTGTAATGTAGACAATGCATCGAGTTGCACTGTAATATAGACAATGCACCGAGTTACACTGTAATATAGACAGTGCACCGAGTTACACTGTAATATAGACAATGCTCCGAGTTACACTGTAATATAGACAATGCACTGAGTTACACTGTAATATAGACAATGCACCGAGTTACACTGTAATATAGACAATGCACTGAGTTACACTGTAATATAGACAATGCTCCGAGTTACACTGTAATATAGACAATGCACAGAGTTACACTGTAATATAGACAATGCACCGAGTTACACTGTAATATAGACAATGCTCCGAGTTACACTGAAATATAGACAATGCACCGAGTTACACTGTAATATAGACAATGCACCGAGTTACACTGTAATATAGACAATGCACCGAGTTACACTGTAATATAGACAATGCACCGAGTTACACTGTAATATAGACAACGCACCGAGTTGCACTGTAATATAGACAATGCACCGAGTTACACTGTAATATAGACAATGCACCGAGTCACACTTTAATATAGACAATGCTCCGAGTTGCACTGTAATATAGACAATGCTCCGAGTTACACTGTAATATAGACAATGCACCGAGTTACACTGTAATATAGACAATGCACCGAGTTACACTGTAATATAGACAATGCACAGAGTTACACTGTAATATGGACAATGCACCGAGTTACACTGTAATATAGACAATGCACAGAGTTACACTGTAATATGGACAATGCACCGAGTTGCACTGTAATACAGACAATGCACCGAGTTACACTGTAATATAGACAGTGCACCGAGTTACACTGTAATATAGACAATGCTCCGAGTTACACTGTAATATAGACAATGCACAGAGTTACACTGTAATCTAGACAATGCACCGAGTTACACTGTAATATAGACAATGCACAGAGATACACTGTAATATGGACAATGCACCGAGTTACATTGTAATATAGACAATGCACCGAGTTACACTGTAATATGGACAATGCACCGAGTTACACTGTAATATAGACAATGCACCGAGTTACACTGTAATATAGACAGTGCACCGAGTTACACTGTAATATAGACAATGCACCGAGTTACACTGTAATATAGACAGTGCACCGAGTTACATTGTAATATAGACAATGCACCGAGTGACACTGTAATATAGACAATGCACCGAGTTACACTGTAATATAGACAATGCACCGAGTTACACTGTAATATAGACAGTGCTCCGAGTTACACTGTAATATAGACAGTGCTCCGAGTTACACTGTAATATAGACAATGCAACGAGTTACACTGTAATATAGACAATGCACTGAGTTACACTGTAATATAGACAATGCACCTAGTTACACTGTAATATAGACAATGCAACGAGTTACACTGTAATATAGACAATGCACCGAGTTACACTGTAATATAGACAATGCACCGAGTTACACTGTAATATAGACAATGCACCGAGTTACACTGCAATATAGATAATGCACCGAGTTACACTGTAATATAGACAGTACACCGAGTTACACCGTAATATAGACAATGCACTGAGTTACACTGTAATATAGACAATGCACCGAGTTACACTGTAATATCGACAATGCACCGAGTCACACTGTAATATGGACAATGCACCGAGTTACACTGTAATATAGACAGTGCACCGAGTGACACTGTAATATCGACAATGCACCGAGTTACACTGTAATATAGACAATGCACCGAGTTACACTGTAATATGGACAATGCACCGAGTTACACTGTAATATCGACAATGCACCGAGTTACACTGTAATATAGACAATGCACCGAGTTACACTGTAATATAGACAATGCACCGAGTTACACTGTAATATAGACAATGCACCGAGTTACACCGTAATATAGACAATGCACCGAGTTACACCGTAATATAGACGATGCACCGAGTTACACCGTAATACGGACGATGCACCGAGTTACACTGTAATATGGACAATGCACCGAGTTACACTGTAATATAGACAATGCACCGAGTTACACTGTAATATAGACAATGCACCGAGTTACACTGTAATATAGACAATGCACCGAGTTACACTGTAATATGGACAATGCACCGAGTTACACTGTAATATAGACAATGCACCGAGTTACACTGTAATATAGACAATGCACCGAGTTACACTCTAATATGGACAATGCACCGAGTTACACTGTAATATGGACAATGCACCGAGTTACACTGTAATATAGACAATGCACCGAGTTACACTGTAATATAGACAATGCACCGAGTTACACTGTAATACGGACAATGCACCGAGTTACACTGTAATATAGACAATGCACCGAGTTACACTGTAATATAGACAATGCACCGAGTTACACTGTAATATAGACAATGCACCGAGTTACACTGTAATATAGACAATGCACCGAGTTACACTGTAATATAGACAATGCACCGAGTTACAATGTAATATAGACAATACACCGAGTTACACTGTAATATAGACAATGCACCGAGTTACACTGTAATATAGACAGTGCACCGAGTTACACTGTAATATAGACAATACACCGAGTTACACTGTAATATAGACAATGCTCCGAGTTACACTGTAATATAGACAATGCACCGAGTTACACTGTAATATAGACAATGCACCGAGTTACACTGTAATATAGACAATGCTCCGAGTTACACTGTAATATAGACAATGCACCGAGTTACACTGTAATACGGACAATGCACCGAGTTACACTGTAATATGGACAATGCACCGAGTTACACTGTAATATAGACAATGCACCGAGTTACACTGTAATATAGACAATGCACCGAGTTACACTGTAATACGGACAATGCACCGAGTTACACTGTAATATGGACAATGCACCGAGTTACACTGTAATATAGACAATGCACCGAGTTACACTGTAATATAGACAATGCACCGAGTTACACTGTAATATAGACAATGCACCGAGTTACACTGTAATATAGACAATGCACCGAGTTACACTGTAATATAGACAATGCACCGAGTTACAATGTAATATAGACAATACACCGAGTTACACTGTAATATAGACAATGCACCGAGTTACACTGTAATATAGACAGTGCACCGAGTTACACTGTAATATAGACAATACACCGAGTTACACTGTAATATAGACAATGCTCCGAGTTGCACTGTAATATAGACAATGCTCCGAGTTACACCGTAATATAGACGATGCACCGAGTTACTCCGTAATACGGACAATGCACCGAGTTACACTGTAATATGGACAATGCACCGAGTTACACTGTAATATAGACAATGCACCGAGTTACACTGTAATATAGACAATGCACCGAGTTACACTGTAATATAGACAATGCACCGAGTTACACTGTAATATAGACAATGCACCGAGTTACACTGTAATATAGACAATGCACCGAGTTACACTGTAATATAGACAATGCACCGAGTTACACTGTAATATGGACAATGCACCGAGTTACACTGTAATATGGACAATGCACCGAGTTACACTGTAATATAGACAATGCACCGAGTTACACTGTAATATAGACAATGCACCGAGTTACACTGTAATACGGACAATGCACCGAGTTACACTGTAATATAGACAATGCACCGAGTTACACTGTAATATAGACAATGCACCGAGTTACACTGTAATATAGACAATGCACCGAGTTACACTGTAATATAGACAATGCACCGAGTTACACTGTAATATAGACAATGCACCGAGTTACACTGTAATATAGACAATGCACCGAGTTACAATGTAATATAGACAATACACCGAGTTACACTGTAATATAGACAATGCACCGAGTTACACTGTAATATAGACAGTGCACCGAGTTACACTGTAATATAGACAATACACCGAGTTACACTGTAATATAGACAATGCTCCGAGTTACACTGTAATATAGACAATGCACCGAGTTACACTGTAATATAGACAATGCACCGAGTTACACTGTAATATAGACAATGCTCCGAGTTACACTGTAATAGAGACAATGCACCGAGTTACACTGTAATACGGACAATGCACCGAGTTACACTGTAATATGGACAATGCACCGAGTTACACTGTAATATAGACAATGCACCGAGTTACACTGTAATACAGACAATGCACCGAGTTACACTGTAATACGGACAATGCACCGAGTTACACTGTAATATGGACAATGCACCGAGTTACACTGTAATATAGACAATGCACCGAGTTACACTGTAATATAGACAATGCACCGAGTTACACTGTAATATAGACAATGCACCGAGTTACACTGTAATATAGACAATGCACCGAGTTACAATGTAATATAGACAATACACCGAGTTACACTGTAATATAGACAATGCACCGAGTTACACTGTAATATAGACAGTGCACCGAGTTACACTGTAATATAGACAATACACCGAGTTACACTGTAATATAGACAATGCTCCGAGTTGCACTGTAATATAGACAATGCTCCGAGTTACACTGTAATATAGACAATGCACAGAGTTACACTGTAATATAGACAATGCACTGAGTTACACTGTAATATAGACAATGCACCGAGTTACACTGTAATATGGACAATGCACCGAGTTACACTGTAATATAGACAATGCACCGAGTTACACTGTAATATAGACAGTGCACCGAGTTACACTGTAATATAGACAATGCACCGAGTTACACTGTGATATAGACAATGCACCGAGTTACACTGTAATATAGACAATGCACCGAGTTACACTGTAATATAGACAATGCACCGAGTTACACTGTAATATAGACAGTGCACCGAGTTACACTGTAATATAGACAGTGCACCGAGTTAAACTGTAATATAGACAGTGCACTGAGTTACACTGTAATATAGACAATGCACCGAGTTACACTGTAATATAGACAGTGCACCCAGTTACACTGTAATATGGACAATGCACCGAGTTACACTGTAATATGGACAATGCACCGAGTTACACTGTAATATAGACAATGCACCGAGTTACACTGTAATGTAGACAATGCACCGAGTTACACTGTGATATTGACAATACACCGAGTTACACTGTAATATAGACAATGCACCGAGTTACACTGTAATGTAGACAATGCACCGAGTTACACTGTGATATTGACAATACACCGAGTTACACTGTAATATAGACAATGCACCGAGTTACACTGTAATATAGACAATGCACCGAGTTACACTGTAATGTAGACAATGCACCGAGTTACACTGTAATATAGACAGTGCACCGAGTTACACTGTAATATAGACAATGCACCGAGTTACACTGTAATATAGACAATGCACTGAGTTACACTGTAATATAGAAAATGCACCGAGTTACACTGTAATATAGACAATGCACCGAGTTACACTGTAATATAGACAATGCACAGAGTTACACTGTAATATGGACAATGCACCGAGTTACACTGTAATATAGACAATGCACCGAGTTACACTGTAATATAGACAATGCATCGAGTTACACTGCAATATAGACAATGCACTGAGTTACACTGTAATACAGACAATGCACCGAGTTACACTGTAATATAGACAATGCACTGAGTTACACTGTAATATAGACAATGCACTGAGTTACACTGTAATATAGACAGTGCACCGAGTGACACTGTAATATAGACAATGCACTGAGTTACACTGTAATATAGACAATGCACTGAGTTACACTGTAATATCGACAGTGCACCGAGTGACACTGTAATATAGACAATGCACTGAGTTACACTGTAATATGGACAATGCACCGAGTTACACTGTAATATAGACAATGCACCGAGTTACACTGTAATATGGACAATGCACCGAGTTACACTGCAATATAGACAATGCACTGAGTTACACTGTAATATAGACAATGCACTGAGTTACACTGTAATATAGACAATGCACCGAGTTACACTGTAATACGGACAATGCACCGAGTTACACTGTAATACGGACAATGCACCGAGTTACACTGTAATATGGACAATGCACCGAGTTACACTGTAATATAGACAATGCACCGAGTTACACTGTAATATAGACAGTGCACTGAGTTACACTGTAATATAGACAATGCACCGAGTTACACTGTAATATAGACAGTGCACCGAGTTACACTGTAATATGGACAATGCACCGAGTTACACTGTAATATAGACAATGCACCGAGTTACACTGTAATATCGACAATGCACCGAGTTACACTGTAATATAGACAATGCACCGAGTTACACTGTAATACGGACAATGCACCGAGTTACACTGTAATATAGACAATGCACCGAGTTACACTGTAATATAGACAATGCACCGAGTTACACTGTAATATAGACAATGCACCAAGTTACACTGTAATGTAGACAATGCATCGAGTTGCACTGTAATATAGACAATGCACCGAGTTACACTGTAATATAGACAGTGCACCGAGTTACACTGTAATATAGACAATGCTCCGAGTTACACTGTAATATAGACAATGCACTGAGTTACACTGTAATATAGACAATGCACCGAGTTACACTGTAATATAGACAATGCACTGAGTTACACTGTAATATAGACAATGCACCGAGTTACACTGTAATATAGACAATGCACCAAGTTACACTGTAATGTAGACAATGCATCGAGTTGCACTGTAATATAGACAATGCACCGAGTTACAGTGTAATATAGACAATGCTCCGAGTTACACTGTAATATAGACAATGCACTGAGTTACACTGTAATATAGACAATGCACCGAGTTAAACTGTAATATAGACAATGCACTGAGTTACACTGTAATATAGACAATGCACCGAGTTACACTGTAATATAGACAATGCACCGAGTTACACTGTAATGTAGACAATGCATCGAGTTGCACTGTAATATAGACAATGCACCGAGTTACACTGTAATATAGACAGTGCACCGAGTTACACTGTAATATAGACAATGCTCCGAGTTACACTGTAATATAGACAATGCACTGAGTTACACTGTAATATAGACAATGCACCGAGTTACACTGTAATATAGACAATGCACTGAGTTACACTGTAATATAGACAATGCTCCGAGTTACACTGTAATATAGACAATGCACAGAGTTACACTGTAATATAGACAATGCACCGAGTTACACTGTAATATAGACAATGCTCCGAGTTACACTGTAATATAGACAATGCACCGAGTTACACTGTAATATAGACAATGCACCGAGTTACACTGTAATATAGACAATGCACCGAGTTACACTGTAATATAGACAATGCACCGAGTTACACTGTAATATAGACAATGCACCGAGTTGCACTGTAATATAGACAATGCACCGAGTTACACTGTAATATAGACAATGCACCGAGTCACACTTTAATATAGACAATGCTCCGAGTTGCACTGTAATATAGACAATGCTCCGAGTTACACTGTAATATAGACAATGCACCGAGTTACACTGTAATATAGACAATGCACCGAGTTACACTGTAATATAGACAATGCACAGAGTTACACTGTAATATGGACAATGCACCGAGTTACACTGTAATATAGACAATGCACAGAGTTACACTGTAATATGGACAATGCACCGAGTTGCACTGTAATACAGACAATGCACCGAGTTACACTGTAATATAGACAGTGCACCGAGTTACACTGTAATATAGACAATGCTCCGAGTTACACTGTAATATAGACAATGCACAGAGTTACACTGTAATCTAGACAATGCACCGAGTTACACTGTAATATAGACAATGCACCGAGTTACACTGTAATATGGACAATGCACCGAGTTACATTGTAATATAGACAATGCACCGAGTTACACTGTAATATGGACAATGCACCGAGTTACACTGTAATATAGACAATGCACCGAGTTACACTGTAATATAGACAGTGCACCGAGTTACATTGTAATATAGACAATGCACCGAGTTACACTGTAATATAGACAGTGCACCGAGTTACACTGTAATATAGACAATGCACCGAGTTACATTGTAATATAGACAATGCACCGAGTTACACTGTAATATAGACAGTGCACCGAGTTACATTGTAATATAGACAATGCACCGAGTGACACTGTAATATAGACAATGCACCGAGTTACACTGTAATATAGACAATGCACCGAGTTACACTGTAATATAGACAGTGCTCCGAGTTACACTGTAATATAGACAGTGCTCCGAGTTACACTGTAATATAGACAATGCAACGAGTTACACTGTAATATAGACAATGCACTGAGTTACACTGTAATATAGACAATGCACCTAGTTACACTGTAATATAGACAATGCAACGAGTTACACTGTAATATAGACAATGCACCGAGTTACACTGTAATATAGACAATGCACCGAGTTACACTGTAATATAGACAATGCACCGAGTTACACTGCAATATAGATAATGCACCGAGTTACACTGTAATATAGACAGTACACCGAGTTACACCGTAATATAGACAATGCACTGAGTTACACTGTAATATAGACAATGCACCGAGTTACACTGTAATATCGACAATGCACCGAGTCACACTGTAATATGGACAATGCACCGAGTTACACTGTAATATAGACAGTGCACCGAGTGACACTGTAATATCGACAATGCACCGAGTTACACTGTAATATAGACAATGCACCGAGTTACACTGTAATATGGACAATGCACCGAGTTACACTGTAATATGGACAATGCACCGAGTTACACTGTAATATCGACAATGCACCGAGTTACACTGTAATATAGACAATGCACCGAGTTACACTGTAATATAGACAATGCACCGAGTTACACTGTAATATAGACAATGCACCGAGTTACACCGTAATATAGACAATGCACCGAGTTACACCGTAATATAGACAATGCACCGAGTTACACCGTAATACGGACAATGCACCGAGTTACACTGTAATACAGACAATGCACAGAGTTACACTGTAATATAGACAATGCACTGAGTTACACTATAATATAGACAATGCACCGAGTTACACTGTAATATAGACAATGCACCGAGTTACACTGTAATATAGACAATACACCGAGTTACACTCTAATATAGACAATGCACCGATTTACACTGTAATATAGACAATACACCGAGTTACACTGTAATATAGACAATGCACCGAGTTACACTGTAATATAGACAATGCACCGAGTTACACTGTAATATAGACAGTGCACCGAGTTACACTGTAATATAGACAATGCACCGAGTTACACTGTAATATAGACAATGCACCGAGTTACACTGTAATATAGACAGTGCACCGAGTTAAACTGTAATATAGACAATGCACTGAGTTACACTGTAATATAGACAATGCACCGAGTTACACTGTAATATAGACGATGCACCGAGTCACACTGTAATATAGACGATGCACTGAGTTACACTGTAATATAGACAATGCACCGAGTTACACTGTTATATAGACAATGCACCGAGTTACACTGTAATATAGACAATGCACCGAGTTACACTGTAATATAGACAATGCACCGAGTTACACTGTAATATCGACAATGCACAGAGTTACACTGTAATATATACAATGAACCGAGTTACACTGTAATATAGACAGTGCACCGAGTTACACTGTAATATAGACAGTGCTCCGAGTTACACTGTAATATAGACAATGCACCGAGTTACACTGTAATATAGACAATGCACCGAGTTACACTGTAATATAGACAATGCACCGAGTTACACTGTAATATAGACAGTGCACCGAGTTACACTGTAATATAGACAGTGCACCGAGTTACACTGTAATATAGACAATGCACCGAGTTACACTGTAATATAGACAATGCACCGAGTTACACTGTAATATAGACAATGCACCGAGTTACACTGTAATATAGACAATGCACCGAGTTACACTGTAATATAGACAATGCACCGAGTTACACTGTAATATGGACAATGCACCGAGTTACACTGTAATATAGACAATGCACCGAGTTACACTGTAATATAGACAATGCACCGAGTTACACTGTAATATAGACAATGCACCGAGTTACACTGTAATATAGACAATGCACCGAGTTACACTGTAATATAGACAATGCACCGAGTTACACTCTAATATGGACAATGCACCGAGTTACACTGTAATATGGACAATGCACCGAGTTACACTGTAATATAGACAATGCACCGAGTTACACTGTAATATAGACAATGCACCGAGTTACACTGTAATACGGACAATGCACCGAGTTACACTGTAATATGGACAATGCACCGAGTTACACTGTAATATACACAATGCACCGAGTTACACTGTAATATAGACAATGCACCGAGTTACACTGTAATATAGACAATGCACCGAGTTGCACTGTAATATAGACAATTCACCGAGTTACACTGTAATATAGACAATGCACCGAGTTACACTGTAATATAGACAATGCACCGAGTTACAATGTAATATAGACAATACACCGAGTTACACTGTAATATAGACAATGCACCGAGTTACACTGTAATATAGACAATGCACCGAGTTACACTGTAATATAGACAATGCACCGAGTTACACTGTAATATAGACAGTGCACCGAGTTACACTGTAATATAGACAATGCACCGAGTTACACTGTGATATAGACAGTGCACCGAGTTACACTGTAATATAGACAGTGCACAGAGTTACACTGTAATATAGACAATGCACCGAGTTACACTGTAATATAGACAATGCACCGAGTTACACTGTAATATAGACAATGCACCGAGTTACACTGTAATATAGACAATGCACAGAGTTACACTGTAATATAGACAATGCACCGAGTTACACTGTAATATGGACAATGCACTGAGTTACACTGTAATATAGAAAATGCACCGAGTTACACTGTAATATAGACAATGCACCGAGTTACACTGTAATATAGACAATGCACAGAGTTACACTGTAATATGGACAATGCACCGAGTTACACTGTAATATAGACAATGCACCGAGTTACACTGCAATATAGACAATGCACTGAGTTACACTGTAATACAGACAATGCACCGAGTTACACTGTAATATAGACAATGCACTGAGTTACACTGTAATATAGACAATGCACTGAGTTACACTGTAATATAGACAATGCACCGAGTGACACTGTAATATAGACAATGCACTGAGTTACACTGTAATATAGACAATGCACTGAGTTACACTGTAATATAGACAGTGCACCGAGTGACACTGTAATATAGACAATGCACTGAGTTACACTGTAATATGGACAATGCACCGAGTTACACTGTAATATAGACAATGCACCGAGTTACACTGTAATATGGACAATGCACCGAGTTACACTGCAATATAGACAATGCACTGAGTTACACTGTAATGTAGACAATGCACTGAGTTACACTGTAATATAGACAATGCACCGAGTTACACTGTAATACGGACAATGCACCGAGTTACACTGTAATACGGACAATGCAACGAGTTACACTGTAATATGGACAATGCACCGAGTTACACTGTAATATAGACAATGCACCGAGTTACACTGTAATATAGACAGTGCACCGAGTTACACTGTAATATAGACAATGCACCGAGTTACACTGTAATATAGACAATGCACCGAGTTACACTGTAATATAGACAGTGCACCGAGTTAAACTGTAATATAGACAGTGCACCGAGTTACACTGTAATATAGACAGTGCTCCGAGTTACACTGTAATATAGACAATGCACCGAGTTACACTGTAATATAGACAATGCACCGAGTTACACTGTAATATAGACAATGCACCGAGTTACACTGTAATATAGACAGTGCACCGAGTTACACTGTAATATAGACAATGCACCGAGTTACACTGTAATATAGACAATGCACCGAGTTACACTGTAATATAGACAATGCACCGAGTTACACTGTAATATAGACAATGCACCGAGTTACACTGTAATATAGACAATGCACCGAGTTACACTGTAATATGGACAATGCACCGAGTTACACTGTAATAGAGACAATGCACCGAGTTACACTGTAATATAGACAATGCACCGAGTTACAATGTAATATAGACAATGCACCGAGTTACACTGTAATATAGACAATGCACCGAGTTACACTCTAATATGGACAATGCACCGAGTTACACTGTAATATGGACAATGCACCGAGTTACACTGTAATATAGACAATGCACCGAGTTACACTGTAATATAGACAATGCACCGAGTTACACTGTAATACGGACAATGCACCGAGTTACACTGTAATATGGACAATGCACCGAGTTACACTGTAATATACACAATGCACCGAGTTGCACTGTAATATAGACAATGCACCGAGTTACACTGTAATATAGACAATGCACCGAGTTACACTGTAATATAGACAATTCACCGAGTTACACTGCAATATAGACAATGCACCGAGTTACACTGTAATATAGACAATGCACCGAGTTACAATGTAATATAGACAATACACCGAGTTACACTGTAATATAGACAATGCACCGAGTTACACTGTAATATAGACAATACACCGAGTTACACTGTAATATAGACAATGCACCGAGTTACACTGTAATATAGACAATGCACCGAGTTACACTGTAATATAGACAGTGCACCGAGTTACACTGTAATATAGACAATGCACCGAGTTACACTGTGATATAGACAATGCACCGAGTTACACTGTAATATAGACAGTGCACTGAGTTACACTGTAATATAGACAATGCACCGAGTTACACTGTAATATAGACAGTGCACCGAGTTACACTGTAATATAGACAGTGCACCGAGTTACACTGTAATATGGACAATGCACCGAGTTACACTGTAATATAGACAATGCACCGAGTCACACTGTAATATAGACAATGCACCGAGTTGCACTGTGATATTGACAATGCACCGAGTTACACTGTAATATAGACAATGCACCGAGTTACACTGTAATATAGACAATGCACCGAGTTACACTGTAATATAGACAATGCACCGAGTTACACTGTAATATAGACAGTGCACCGAGTTACACTGTAATATAGACAATGCACCGAGTTACACTGTAATATAGACAATGCACCGAGTTACACTGTAATATAGAAAATGCACCGAGTTACACTGTAATATAGACAATGCACCGAGTTACACTGTAATATAGACAATGCACCGAGTTACACTGTAATATAGACAATGCACTGAGTTACACTGTAATATAGACAATGCACAGAGTTACACTGTAATATAGACAATGCACCGAGTTACACTGTAATATGGACAATGCACTGAGTTACACTGTAATATAGAAAATGCACCGAGTTACACTGTAATATAGACAATGCACCGAGTTACACTGTAATATAGACAATGCACAGAGTTACACTGTAATATGGACAATGCACCGAGTTACACTGTAATATAGACAATGCATCGAGTTACACTGCAATATAGACAATGCACTGAGTTACACTGTAATACAGACAATGCACCGAGTTACACTGTAATATAGACAATGCACTGAGTTACACTGTAATATAGACAATGCACTGAGTTACACTGTAATATAGACAGTGCACCGAGTGACACTGTAATATAGACAATGCACTGAGTTACACTGTAATATAGACAATGCACTGAGTTACACTGTAATATAGACAGTGCACCGAGTGACACTGTAATGTAGACAATGCACTGAGTTGCACTGTAATATGGACAATGCACCGAGTTACACTGTAATATAGACAATGCACCGAGTTACACTGTAATATGGACAATGCACCGAGTTACACTGCAATATAGACAATGCACTGAGTTACACTGTAATGTAGACAATGCACTGAGTTACACTGTAATATAGACAATGCACCGAGTTACACTGTAATACGGACAATGCACTGAGTTACACTGTAATACGGACAATGCAACGAGTTACACTGTAATATGGACAATGCACCGAGTTACACTGTAATACAGACAATGCACCGAGTTACACTGTAATATAGACAGTGCACTGAGTTACACTGTAATATAGACAATGCACCGAGTTACACTGTAATATAGACAGTGCCCCGAGTTACACTGTAATATGGACAATGCACCGATTTACACTGTAATATAGACAATGCACCGAGTTACACTGTAATATAGACAATGCACTGAGTTACACTGTAATATAGACAATGCACCGAGTCACACTGTAATGTAGACAATGCACCGAGTTACACTGTGATATTGACAATGCACTGAGTTTCACTGTAATATAGACAATGCACCGAGTTACACTGTAATATAGACAATGCACTGAGTTACACTGTAATATAGAAAATGCACCTAGTTACACTGTAATATAGACAATGCACTGAGTTACACTGTAATATAGACAATGCACAGAGTTACACTGTAATATGGACAATGCACCGAGTTACACTGTAATATAGACAATGCACCGAGTTACACTGTAATATAGACAATGCACCGAGTTACACTGTAATACGGACAATGCACCGAGTTACACTGTAATATGGACAATGCACCGAGTTACACTGTAATATAGACAATGCACCGAGTTACACTGTAATATAGACAATGCACCGAGTTACACTGTAATACGGACAATGCACCGAGTTACACTGTAATATAGACAATGCACCGAGTTACACTGTAATATAGACAATGCACCGAGTTACACTGTAATATGGACAATGCACCGAGTTACACTGTAATATAGACAGTGCACTGAGTTACACTGTAATATAGACAATGCACCGAGTTACACTGTAATATAGACAGTGCACCGAGTTACACTGTAATATGGACAATGCACCGAGTGACACTGTAATATAGACAATGCACCGAGTTACACTGTAATATAGACAATGCACTGAGTTACACTGTAATATAGACAATGCACCGAGTCACACTGTAATGTAGACAATGCACCGAGTTACACTGTGATATTGACAATGCACCGAGTTACACTGTAATATAGACAATGCACCGAGTTACACTGTAATATAGACAATGCACTGAGTTACACTGTAATATAGAAAATGCACCTAGTTACACTGTAATATAGACAATGCACTGAGTTACACTGTAATATAGACAATGCACAGAGTTACACTGTAATATGGACAATGCACCGAGTTACACTGTAATATAGACAATGCACCGAGTTACACTGTAATATAGACAATGCACCGAGTTACACTGTAATACGGACAATGCACCGAGTTACACTGTAATATGGACAATGCACCGAGTTGCACTGTAATATAGACAATGCACCGAGTTACACTGTAATATAGACAATGCACCGAGTTACACTGTAATACGGACAATGCACCGAGTTACACTGTAATATAGACAATGCACCGAGTTACACTGTAATATAGACAATGCACCGAGTTACACTGTAATATAGACAATGCACCGAGTTACACTGTAATATAGACAATGCACCGAGTTACACTGTAATATAGACAATGCACCGAGTTACACTGTAATATAGACAATGCACCGAGTTACACTGTAATATAGACAATGCACCGAGTTACACTGTAATATAGACAATTCACCGAGTTACACTGTAATATAGACAATGCACCGAGTTACACTGTAATATAGACAATGCACCGAGTTACAATGTAATATAGACAATACACCGAGTTACACTGTAATATAGACAATGCACCGAGTTACACTGTAATATAGACAATACACCGAGTTACACTGTAATATAGACAATGCACCGAGTTACACTGTAATATAGACAATGCACCGAGTTACACTGTAATATAGACAGTGCACCGAGTTACACTGTAATATAGACAATGCACCGAGTTACACTGTAATATAGACAATGCACCGAGTTACACTGTAATATAGACAGTGCACCGAGTTACACTGTAATATAGACAATGCACCGAGTTACACTGTGATATAGACAATGCACCGAGTTACACTGTAATATAGACAGTGCACTGAGTTACACTGTAATATAGACAATGCACCGAGTTACACTGTAATATAGACAGTGCACCGAGTTACACTGTAATATAGACAGTGCACCGAGTTACACTGTAATATGGACAATGCACCGAGTTACACTGTAATATAGACAATGCACCGAGTCACACTGTAATATAGACAATGCACCGAGTTGCACTGTGATATTGACAATGCACCGAGTTACACTGTAATATAGACAATGCACCGAGTTACACTGTAATATAGACAATGCACCGAGTTACACTGTAATATAGACAATGCACCGAGTTACACTGTAATATAGACAGTGCACCGAGTTACACTGTAATATAGACAATGCACCGAGTTACACTGTAATATAGACAATGCACCGAGTTACACTGTAATATAGAAAATGCACCGAGTTACACTGTAATATAGACAATGCACCGAGTTACACTGTAATATAGACAATGCACCGAGTTACACTGTAATATAGACAATGCACTGAGTTACACTGTAATATAGACAATGCACAGAGTTACACTGTAATATAGACAATGCACCGAGTTACACTGTAATATGGACAATGCACTGAGTTACACTGTAATATTGAAAATGCACCGAGTTACACTGTAATATAGACAATGCATCGAGTTACACTGCAATATAGACAATGCACTGAGTTACACTGTAATACAGACAATGCACCGAGTTACACTGTAATATAGACAATGCACTGAGTTACACTGTAATATAGACAATGCACTGAGTTACACTGTAATATAGACAGTGCACCGAGTTACACTGTAATATAGACAATGCACTGAGTTACACTGTAATATAGACAATGCACTGAGTTACACTGTAATATAGACAGTGCACCGAGTGACACTGTAATGTAGACAATGCACTGAGTTGCACTGTAATATGGACAATGCACCGAGTTACACTGTAATATAGACAATGCACCGAGTTACACTGTAATATGGACAATGCACTGAGTTACACTGCAATATAGACAATGCACTGAGTTACACTGTAATGTAGACAATGCACTGAGTTACACTGTAATATAGACAATGCACCGAGTTACACTGTAATACGGACAATGCACTGAGTTACACTGTAATACGGACAATGCAACGAGTTACACTGTAATATGGACAATGCACCGAGTTACACTGTAATACAGACAATGCACCGAGTTACACTGTAATATAGACAGTGCACTGAGTTACACTGTAATATAGACAATGCACCGAGTTACACTGTAATATAGACAGTGCCCCGAGTTACACTGTAATATGGACAATGCACCGAGTTACACTGTAATATAGACAATGCACCGAGTTACACTGTAATATAGACAATGCACTGAGTTACACTGTAATATAGACAATGCACCGAGTCACACTGTAATGTAGACAATGCACCGAGTTACACTGTGATATTGACAATGCACTGAGTTACACTGTAATATAGACAATGCACCGAGTTACACTGTAATATAGACAATGCACTGAGTTACACTGTAATATAGAAAATGCACCTAGTTACACTGTAATATAGACAATGCACTGAGTTACACTGTAATATAGACAATGCACAGAGTTACACTGTAATATGGACAATGCACCGAGTTACACTGTAATATAGACAATGCACCGAGTTACACTGTAATATAGACAATGCACCGAGTTACACTGTAATACGGACAATGCACCGAGTTACACTGTAATATGGTCAATGCACCGAGTTACACTGTAATATAGACAATGCACCGAGTCACACTGTAATACGGACAATGCACCGAGTTACACTGTAATATAGACAATGCACCGAGTTACACTGTAATATAGACAATGCACCGAGTTACACTGTAATATGGACAATGCACTGAGTTACACTGTAATATAGACAATGCACCGAGTCACACTGTAATGTAGACAATGCACCGAGTTACACTGTGATATTGACAATGCACTGAGTTACACTGTAATATAGACAATGCACCGAGTTACACTGTAATATAGACAATGCACTGAGTTACACTGTAATATAGAAAATGCACCTAGTTACACTGTAATATAGACAATGCACTGAGTTACACTGTAATATAGACAATGCACAGAGTTACACTGTAATATGGACAATGCACCGAGTTACACTGTAATATAGACAATGCACCGAGTTACACTGTAATATAGACAATGCACCGAGTTACACTGTAATACGGACAATGCACCGAGTTACACTGTAATATGGACAATGCACCGAGTTACACTGTAATATAGACAATGCACCGAGTCACACTGTAATACGGACAATGCACCGAGTTACACTGTAATATAGACAATGCACCGAGTTACACTGTAATATAGACAATGCACCGAGTTACACTGTAATATGGACAATGCACCGAGTTACACTGTAATATAGACAGTGCACTGAGTTACACTGTAATATAGACAATGCACCGAGTTACACTGTAATATAGACAGTGCACCGAGTTACACTGTAATATGGACAATGCACCGAGTTACACTGTAATATAGACAATGCACCGAGTTACACTGTAATATAGACAATGCACTGAGTTACACTGTAATATAGACAATGCACCGAGTCACACTGTAATGTAGACAATGCACCGAGTTACACTGTAATATAGACAATGCACTGAGTTACACTGTAATATAGAAAATGCACCTAGTTACACTGTAATATAGACAATGCACTGAGTTACACTGTAATATAGACAATGCACAGAGTTACACTGTAATATGGACAATGCACCGAGTTACACTGTAATATAGACAATGCACCGAGTTACACTGTAATATAGACAATGCACCGAGTTACACTGTAATACGGACAATGCACCGAGTTACACTGTAATATGGTCAATGCACCGAGTTACACTGTAATATAGACAATGCACCGAGTCACACTGTAATACGGACAATGCACCGAGTTACACTGTAATATAGACAATGCACCGAGTTACACTGTAATATAGACAATGCACCGAGTTACACTGTAATATGGACAATGCACTGAGTTACACTGTAATATAGACAATGCACCGAGTCACACTGTAATGTAGACAATGCACCGAGTTACACTGTGATATTGACAATGCACTGAGTTACACTGTAATATAGACAATGCACCGAGTTACACTGTAATATAGACAATGCACTGAGTTACACTGTAATATAGAAAATGCACCTAGTTACACTGTAATATAGACAATGCACTGAGTTACACTGTAATATAGACAATGCACAGAGTTACACTGTAATATGGACAATGCACCGAGTTACACTGTAATATAGACAATGCACCGAGTTACACTGTAATATAGACAATGCACCGAGTTACACTGTAATACGGACAATGCACCGAGTTACACTGTAATATGGACAATGCACCGAGTTACACTGTAATATAGACAATGCACCGAGTCACACTGTAATACGGACAATGCACCGAGTTACACTGTAATATAGACAATGCACCGAGTTACACTGTAATATAGACAATGCACCGAGTTACACTGTAATATGGACAATGCACCGAGTTACACTGTAATATAGACAGTGCACTGAGTTACACTGTAATATAGACAATGCACCGAGTTACACTGTAATATAGACAGTGCACCGAGTTACACTGTAATATGGACAATGCACCGAGTTACACTGTAATATAGACAATGCACCGAGTTACACTGTAATATAGACAATGCACTGAGTTACACTGTAATATAGACAATGCACCGAGTCACACTGTAATGTAGACAATGCACCGAGTTACACTGTGATATTGACAATGCACCGAGTTACACTGTAATATGGACAATGCACCGAGTTACACTGTAATATAGACAATGCACTGAGTTACACTGTAATATAGACAATGCACCGAGTTACACTGTAATATAGACAATGCACTGAGTTACACTGTAATATAGACAATGCACAGAGTTACACTGTAATATGGACAATGCACCGAGTTACACTGTAATATAGACAATGCACCGAGTTACACTGTAATATAGACAATGCACCGAGTTACACTGTAATACGGACAATGCACCGAGTTACACTGTAATATGGACAATGCACCGAGTTACACTGTAATATAGACAATGCACCGAGTCACACTGTAATACGGACAATGCACCGAGTTACACTGTAATATAGACAATGCACCGAGTTACACTGTAATATAGACAATGCACCGAGTTACACTGTAATATGGACAATGCACCGAGTTACACTGTAATATAGACAGTGCACTGAGTTACACTGTAATATAGACAATGCACCGAGTTACACTGTAATATAGACAGTGCACCGAGTTACACTGTAATATGGACAATGCACCGAGTTACACTGTAATATAGACAATGCACCGAGTTACACTGTAATATAGACAATGCACTGAGTTACACTGTAATATAGACAATGCACCGAGTCACACTGTAATGTAGACAATGCACCGAGTTACACTGTAATATAGACAATGCACCGAGTTGCACTGTAATATAGACAATGCACTGAGTTACACTGTAATATAGAAAATGCACCTAGTTACACTGTAATATAGACAATGCACTGAGTTACACTGTAATATAGACAATGCACAGAGTTACACTGTAATATGGACAATGCACCGAGTTACACTGTAATATAGACAATGCACCGAGTTACACTGTAATATAGACAATGCACCGAGTTACACTGTAATACGGACAATGCACCGAGTTACACTGTAATATAGACAATGCACCGAGTTGCACTGTAATATAGACAATGCACCGAGTTACACTGTAATATAGACAATGCACCGAGTTACACTGTAATACGGACAATGCACCGAGTTACACTGTAATATAGACAATGCACCGAGTTACACTGTAATATAGACAATGCACCGAGTTACACTGTAATATAGACAATGCACCGAGTTACACTGTAATATAGACAATGCACCGAGTTACACTGTAATATAGACAATGCACCGAGTTACACTGTAATATAGACAATGCACCGAGTTACACTGTAATATAGACAATGCACTGAGTTACACTGTAATATAGACAATGCACCGAGTTACACTGTAATATAGACAATACACCGAGTTACACTGTAATATAGACAATGCACCGAGTTACACTGTAATATAGACAATGCACCGAGTTACACTGTAATATAGACAATGCACCGAGTTACACTGTAATATAGACAATGCACCGATTTACACTGTAATATAGACAGTGCACCGAGTTACACTGTAATATAGACAGTGCACCGAGTTACACTGTAATATGGACAATGCACCGAGTTACACTGTAATATAGACAATGCACCGAGTTACACTGTAATATAGACAATGCACCGAGTTACACAGTGATATAGTCAATGCACCGAGTTAAACTGTAATATAGACAATGCACCGAGTTACACTGTAATATAGACAATGCACCGAGTTACACTGTAATATAGACAATGCACCGAGTTACACTGTAATATAGACAATGCACTGAGTTACACTGTAATATAGACAATGCACCGAGTTACACTGTAATATAGACAATGCACCGAGTTACACTCTAATATAGACAATGCACCGAGTTACACTGTAATATAGACAGTGCACCGAGTTACACTGTTATATAGACAATGCACCGAGTTACACTGTAATATCGACAATGCACTGAGTTACACTGTAATATAGACAATGCACCGAGTTGCACTGTAATATCGACAATGCACTGAGTTACACTGTAATATAGACAATGCACCGAGTTACACTGTAATATAGACAATGCACAGAGTTACACTGCAATATAGACAATGCACTGAGTTACACGGTAATATAGACAATGCACTGAGTTACACTGTAATACAGACAATGCACTGAGTTACACTGTAATATAGACAGTGCACCGAGTCACACTGTAATATAGACAATGCACTGAGTTACACTGTAATATGGACAATGCACCGAGTTACACTGTAATATAGACAATGCACCGAGTTACACTGTAATATAGACAATGCACCGAGTTACACTGCAATATAGACAATGCACTGAGTTACACTGTAATACAGACAATGCACCGAGTTACACTGTAATATCGACAATGCACTGAGTTACACTGTAATATAGACAATGCACTGAGTTACACTGTAATATAGACAGTGCACCGAGTGACACTGTAATATAGACAATGCACTGAGTTACACTGTAATACGGACAATGCACCGAGTTACACTGTAATATAGACAATGCACCGAGTTACACTGTAATATAGACAATGCACCGAGTTACACTGTAATATGGACAATGCACCGAGTTACACTGTAATATAGACAGTGCACTGAGTTACACTGTAATATAGACAATGCACCGAGTTACACTGTAATATAGACAGTGCACCGAGTTACACTGTAATATGGACAATGCACCGAGTTACACTGTAATATAGACAATGCACCGAGTTACACTGTAATATAGACAATGCACTGAGTTACACTGTAATATAGACAATGCACCGAGTCACACTGTAATGTAGACAATGCACCGAGTTACACTGTAATATAGACAATGCACTGAGTTACACTGTAATATAGAAAATGCACCTAGTTACACTGTAATATAGACAATGCACTGAGTTACACTGTAATATAGACAATGCACAGAGTTACACTGTAATATGGACAATGCACCGAGTTACACTGTAATATAGACAATGCACCGAGTTACACTGTAATATAGACAATGCACCGAGTTACACTGTAATACGGACAATGCACCGAGTTACACTGTAATATGGTCAATGCACCGAGTTACACTGTAATATAGACAATGCACCGAGTCACACTGTAATACGGACAATGCACCGAGTTACACTGTAATATAGACAATGCACCGAGTTACACTGTAATATAGACAATGCACCGAGTTACACTGTAATATGGACAATGCACTGAGTTACACTGTAATATAGACAATGCACCGAGTCACACTGTAATGTAGACAATGCACCGAGTTACACTGTGATATTGACAATGCACTGAGTTACACTGTAATATAGACAATGCACCGAGTTACACTGTAATATAGACAATGCACTGAGTTACACTGTAATATAGAAAATGCACCTAGTTACACTGTAATATAGACAATGCACTGAGTTACACTGTAATATAGACAATGCACAGAGTTACACTGTAATATGGACAATGCACCGAGTTACACTGTAATATAGACAATGCACCGAGTTACACTGTAATATAGACAATGCACCGAGTTACACTGTAATACGGACAATGCACCGAGTTACACTGTAATATGGACAATGCACCGAGTTACACTGTAATATAGACAATGCACCGAGTCACACTGTAATACGGACAATGCACCGAGTTACACTGTAATATAGACAATGCACCGAGTTACACTGTAATATAGACAATGCACCGAGTTACACTGTAATATGGACAATGCACCGAGTTACCCTGTAATATAGACAGTGCACTGAGTTACACTGTAATATAGACAATGCACCGAGTTACACTGTAATATAGACAGTGCACCGAGTTACACTGTAATATGGACAATGCACCGAGTTACACTGTAATATAGACAATGCACCGAGTTACACTGTAATATAGACAATGCACTGAGTTACACTGTAATATAGACAATGCACCGAGTCACACTGTAATGTAGACAATGCACCGAGTTACACTGTGATATTGACAATGCACCGAGTTACACTGTAATATGGACAATGCACCGAGTTACACTGTAATATAGACAATGCACCGAGTTACACTGTAATATAGACAATGCACCGAGTTACACTGTAATATGGACAATGCACTGAGTTACACTGTAATATAGACAATGCACCGAGTCACACTGTAATGTAGACAATGCACCGAGTTACACTGTGATATTGACAATGCACTGAGTTACACTGTAATATAGACAATGCACCGAGTTACACTGTAATATAGACAATGCACTGAGTTACACTGTAATATAGAAAATGCACCTAGTTACACTGTAATATAGACAATGCACTGAGTTACACTGTAATATAGACAATGCACAGAGTTACACTGTAATATGGACAATGCACCGAGTTACACTGTAATATAGACAATGCACCGAGTTACACTGTAATATAGACAATGCACCGAGTTACACTGTAATACGGACAATGCACCGAGTTACACTGTAATATGGACAATGCACCGAGTTACACTGTAATATAGACAATGCACCGAGTCACACTGTAATACGGACAATGCACCGAGTTACACTGTAATATAGACAATGCACCGAGTTACACTGTAATATAGACAATGCACCGAGTTACACTGTAATATGGACAATGCACCGAGTTACACTGTAATATAGACAGTGCACTGAGTTACACTGTAATATAGACAATGCACCGAGTTACACTGTAATATAGACAGTGCACCGAGTTACACTGTAATATGGACAATGCACCGAGTTACACTGTAATATAGACAATGCACCGAGTTACACTGTAATATAGAAAATGCACTGAGTTACACTGTAATATAGACAATGCACCGAGTCACACTGTAATGTAGACAATGCACCGAGTTACACTGTGATATTGACAATGCACCGAGTTACACTGTAATATAGACAATGCACCGAGTTGCACTGTAATATAGACAATGCACTGAGTTACACTGTAATATAGAAAATGCACCTAGTTACACTGTAATATAGACAATGCACTGAGTTACACTGTAATATAGACAATGCACAGAGTTACACTGTAATATGGACAATGCACCGAGTTACACTGTAATATAGACAATGCACCGAGTTACACTGTAATATAGACAATGCACCGAGTTACACTGTAATACGGACAATGCACCGAGTTACACTGTAATATAGACAATGCACCGAGTTGCACTGTAATATAGACAATGCACCGAGTTACACTGTAATATAGACAATGCACCGAGTTACACTGTAATACGGACAATGCACCGAGTTACACTGTAATATAGACAATGCACCGAGTTACACTGTAATATAGACAATGCACCGAGTTACACTGTAATATAGACAATGCACCGAGTTACACTGTAATATAGACAATGCACCGAGTTACACTGTAATATAGACAATGCACCGAGTTACACTGTAATATAGACAATGCACCGAGTTACACTGTAATATAGACAATGCACTGAGTTACACTGTAATATAGACAATGCACCGAGTTACACTGTAATATAGACAATACACCGAGTTACACTGTAATATAGACAATGCACCGAGTTACACTGTAATATAGACAATGCACCGAGTTACACTGTAATATAGACAATGCACCGAGTTACACTGTAATATAGACAATGCACCGATTTACACTGTAATATAGACAGTGCACCGAGTTACACTGTAATATAGACAGTGCACCGAGTTACACTGTAATATGGACAATGCACCGAGTTACACTGTAATATAGACAATGCACCGAGTTACACTGTAATATAGACAATGCACCGAGTTACACAGTGATATAGTCAATGCACCGAGTTAAACTGTAATATAGACAATGCACCGAGTTACACTGTAATATAGACAATGCACCGAGTTACACTGTAATATAGACAATGCACCGAGTTACACTGTAATATAGACAATGCACTGAGTTACACTGTAATATAGACAATGCACCGAGTTACACTGTAATATAGACAATGCACCGAGTTACACTCTAATATAGACAATGCACCGAGTTACACTGTAATATAGACAGTGCACCGAGTTACACTGTTATATAGACAATGCACCGAGTTACACTGTAATATCGACAATGCACTGAGTTACACTGTAATATAGACAATGCACCGAGTTGCACTGTAATATCGACAATGCACTGAGTTACACTGTAATATAGACAATGCACCGAGTTACACTGTAATATAGACAATGCACAGAGTTACACTGCAATATAGACAATGCACTGAGTTACACGGTAATATAGACAATGCACTGAGTTACACTGTAATACAGACAATGCACTGAGTTACACTGTAATATAGACAGTGCACCGAGTCACACTGTAATATAGACAATGCACTGAGTTACACTGTAATATGGACAATGCACCGAGTTACACTGTAATATAGACAATGCACCGAGTTACACTGTAATATAGACAATGCACCGAGTTACACTGCAATATAGACAATGCACTGAGTTACACTGTAATACAGACAATGCACCGAGTTACACTGTAATATCGACAATGCACTGAGTTACACTGTAATATAGACAATGCACTGAGTTACACTGTAATATAGACAGTGCACCGAGTGACACTGTAATATAGACAATGCACTGAGTTACACTGTAATATAGACAATGCACTGAGTTACACTGTAATATAGACAATGCACCGAGTTACACTCTAATATAGACAATGCACCGAGTTACACTGTAATATAGACAGTGCACCGAGTTACACTGTTATATAGACAATGCACCGAGTTACACTGTAATATCGACAATGCACTGAGTTACACTGTAATATAGACAATGCACCGAGTTGCACTGTAATATCGACAATGCACTGAGTTACACTGTAATATAGACAATGCACCGAGTTACACTGTAATATAGACAATGCACAGAGTTACACTGCAATATAGACAATGCACTGAGTTACACTGTAATACAGACAATGCACTGAGTTACACTGTAATATAGACAGTGCACAGAGTTACACTGTAATATGGACAATGCACCGAGTTACACTGTAATATAGACAATGCACCGAGTTACACTGTAATATAGACAATGCACCGAGTTACACTGTAATACGGACAATGCACCGAGTTACACTGTAATATGGACAATGCACCGAGTTACACTGTAATATAGACAATGCACCGAGTTACACTGTAATATAGACAATGCACCGAGTTACACTGTAATACGGACAATGCACCGAGTTACACTGTAATATAGACAATGCACCGAGTTACACTGTAATATAGACAATGCACCGAGTTACACTGTAATATGGACAATGCACCGAGTTACACTGTAATATAGACAGTGCACTGAGTTACACTGTAATATAGACAATGCACCGAGTTACACTGTAATATAGACAGTGCACCGAGTTACACTGTAATATGGACAATGCACCGAGTGACACTGTAATATAGACAATGCACCGAGTTACACTGTAATATAGACAATGCACTGAGTTACACTGTAATATAGACAATGCACCGAGTCACACTGTAATGTAGACAATGCACCGAGTTACACTGTGATATTGACAATGCACCGAGTCACACTGTAATATAGACAATGCACCGAGTTACACTGTAATATAGACAATGCACTGAGTTACACTGTAATATAGAAAATGCACCTAGTTACACTGTAATATAGACAATGCACTGAGTTACACTGTAATATAGACAATGCACAGAGTTACACTGTAATATGGACAATGCACCGAGTTACACTGTAATATAGACAATGCACCGAGTTACACTGTAATATAGACAATGCACCGAGTTACACGGTAATATAGACAATGCACTGAGTTACACTGTAATACAGACAATGCACTGAGTTACACTGTAATATAGACAGTGCACCGAGTTACACTGTAATATAGACAATGCACTGAGTTACACTGTAATATGGACAATGCACCGAGTTACACTGTAATATAGACAATACACCGAGTTACACTGTAATATAGACAATGCACCGAGTTACACTGCAATATAGACAATGCACTGAGTTACACTGTAATACAGACAATGCACCGAGTTACACTGTAATATCGACAATGCACTGAGTTACACTGTAATATAGACAATGCACTGAGTTACACTGTAATATAGACAGTGCACCGAGTGACACTGTAATATAGACAATGCACTGAGTTACACTGTAATATAGACAATGCACTGAGTTACACTGTAATATAGACAGTGCACCGAGTCACACTGTAATATAGACAATGCACTGAGTTACACTGTAATATGGACAATGCACCGAGTTACACTGTAATATAGACAATGCACCGAGTTACACTGTAATATAGACAATGCACTGAGTTACACTGTAATATAGACAATGCACTGAGTTACACTGTAATATAGACAATGCAAGGAGTTACACTGTAATATAGACAATGCACGGAGTTACATTGTAATATGGACAATGCACCGAGTTACACTGCAATATCGACAATGCACTGAGTTACACTGTAATATAGACAATGCACTGAGTTACACTGTAATATAGACAATGCACGGAGTTACACCGTAATATAGACAATGCACCGAGTTACACTGTAATATAGACAATGCACCGAGTTACACTGTAATATAGACAATGCACCGAGTTACACTGTAATATAGACAATGCACCGAGTTACACTGTAATATAGACAATGCACTGAGTTACACTGTAATATGGACAATGCACAGAGTTACACTCTAATATAGACAATGCACCGAGTTGCACTGTAATATAGACAATGCACTGAGTTACACTGTAATATAGACAATGCACCGAGTTACACTGTAATATAGACAATGCACCGAGTTACACTGTATATAGACAATGCACCAAGTTACACTGTAATATCGACAATGCACCGAGTTACACTGTAATATAGACAATGCACCGAGTTACACTGTAATATAGACAGTGCACCGAGTTACACTGTAATATAGACAAAGCACCGAGTTACACTGTAATATAGACAGTGCACCGAGTTACACTGTAATATAGACAATGCACCGAGTTACACTGTAATATAGACAATGCACCGAGTTACACTGTAATATAGACAATGCACCGAGTTACACTGTAATATGGACAATGCACCGAGTTACACTGTAATATAGACAGTGCACTGAGTTACACTGTAATATAGACAGTGCACCGAGTTACACTGTAATATAGACAATGCACCGAGTTACACTGTAATATTGACAGTGCACCGAGTTACACTGTAATATAGACAATGCACCGAGTTACACTGTAATATAGACAATGCACCGAGTTACACTGTAATATAGACAATGCACCGAGTTACACTGTGATATAGACAATGCACCGAGTTACACTGTAATATAGACAATGCACCGAGTTACACTGTAATATGGACAATGCACCGAGTTACACTGTAATATAGACAGTGCACCGAGTTACACTGTAATATAGACAGTGCACCGAGTTACACTGTAATATAGACAGTGCACCGAGTTACACTGTTATATAGACAATGCACCGAGTTACACTGTAATATCGACAATGCACTGAGTTACACTGTAATATAGACAATGCACCGAGTTGCACTGTAATATCGACAATGCACTGAGTTACACTGTAATATCGACAGTGCACCGAGTTACACTGTAATATAGACAATGCACCGAGTTACACTCTAATATAGACAATGCACCGAGTTACACTGTAATATAGACAATGCACTGAGTTACACTGTAATGTAGACAATGCACCGAGTTACACTGTAATATAGACAATGCACCGAGTTACACTGTAATATAGACAATGCACTGAGTTACACTGTAATATAGACAATGCACCGAGTTACACTGTAATATAGACAATGCACCGAGTTACACTGTAATATAGACAATGCACTGAGTTACACTGTAATACAGACAATGCACCGAGTTACACTGTAATATGGACAATGCACCGAGTTACACTGTAATATGGACAATGCACCGAGTTACACTGTAATATGGACAATGCACCGAGTTACACTGTAATATAGACAATGCACTGAGTTACACTGTAATATAGACAATGCACCGAGTTACACTGTAATATAGACAATGCACCGAGTTACACTGTAATATAGACAATGCACTGAGTTACACTGTAATATGGACAATGCACAGAGTTACACTCTAATATAGACAATGCACCGAGTTGCACTGTAATATAGACAATGCACTGAGTTACACTGTAATATAGACAATGCACCGAGTTACACTGTAATATAGACAATGCACCGAGTTACACTGTATATAGACAATGCACCAAGTTACACTGTAATATCGACAATGCACCGAGTTACACTGTAATATAGACAATGCACCGAGTTACACTGTAATATAGACAGTGCACCGAGTTACACTGTAATATAGACAAAGCACCGAGTTACACTGTAATATAGACAGTGCACCGAGTTACACTGTAATATAGACAATGCACCGAGTTACACTGTAATATAGACAATGCACCGAGTTACACTGTAATATCGACAATGCACCGAGTTACACTGTGATATAGACAATGCACCGAGTTACACTGTAATATAGACAATGCACCGAGTTACACTGTAATATGGACAATGCACCGAGTTACACTGTAATATAGACAGTGCACTGAGTTACACTGTAATATAGACAGTGCACCGAGTTACACTGTAATATAGACAATGCACCGAGTTACACTGTAATATTGACAGTGCACCGAGTTACACTGTAATATAGACAATGCACCGAGTTACACTGTAATATAGACAATGCACCGAGTTACACTGTAATATAGACAATGCACCGAGTTACACTGTGATATAGACAATGCACCGAGTTACACTGTAATATAGACAATGCACCGAGTTACACTGTAATATGGACAATGCACCGAGTTACACTGTAATATAGACAGTGCACCGAGTTACACTGTAATATAGACAGTGCACCGAGTTACACTGTAATATAGACAGTGCACCGAGTTACACTGTTATATAGACAATGCACCGAGTTACACTGTAATATCGACAATGCACTGAGTTACACTGTAATATAGACAATGCACCGAGTTGCACTGTAATATCGACAATGCACTGAGTTACACTGTAATATCGACAGTGCACCGAGTTACACTGTAATATAGACAATGCACCGAGTTACACTCTAATATAGACAATGCACCGAGTTACACTGTAATATAGACAATGCACTGAGTTACACTGTAATGTAGACAATGCACCGAGTTACACTGTAATATAGACAATGCACCGAGTTACACTGTAATATAGACAATGCACTGAGTTACACTGTAATATAGACAATGCACCGAGTTACACTGTAATATAGACAATGCACCGAGTTACACTGTAATATAGACAATGCACTGAGTTACACTGTAATACAGACAATGCACCGAGTTACACTGTAATATGGACAATGCACCGAGTTACACTGTAATATGGACAATGCACCGAGTTACACTGTAATATGGACAATGCACCGAGTTACACTGTAATATAGACAATGCACTGAGTTACACTGTAATATAGACAATGCACCGAGTTACACTGTAATATAGACAATGCACCGAGTTACACCGTAATATAGACAGTGCCCTGAGTTACACTGTAATATAGACAATGACCTGAGTTACACTGTAATATAGACAATGCCCTGAGTTGCACTGTAATATAGACAATGCACAGAGTTACACTGTAATACGGACAATGCACCGAGTAACACTGTAATATAGACAGTGCCCTGAGTTACACTGTAATATAGACAATGCCCTGAGTTACACTGTAATATAGACAATGCACCGAGTTACACTGTAATATAGACAATGCACCGAGTTACACTGTAATATAGACAATGCACCGAGTTACACTGTAATATGCACACTGCACCGAGTTACACTGTAATATGGACAATGCACCGAGTTACACTGTAATATAGACAATGCACCGAGTTACACTGTAATATAGACAATGCACCGAGTTACACTGTAATATAGACAATGCACCGAGTTACACTGTAATATAGACAGTGCACCGAGTTACACTGTAATATGGACGATGCACCGAGTTACACTGTTATATAGACAATGCACCGAGTTACACTGTAATATAGACAGTGCACCGAGTTACACTGTAATATAGACAATGCACCGAGTTACACTGTAATATAGACAATGCACCGAGTTACACTGTAATATAGACAATGCACCGAGTTACACTGTAATATAGACAATGCACCGAGTTACACTGTAATATAGACAATGCACCGAGTGACACTGTAATATAGACAATGCACTGAGTTACACTGTAATATAGACAATGCACTGAGTTACACTGTAATATAGACAATGCACCGAGTTACACCGTAATATAGACGGTGCCCTGAGTTCCACTGTAATATAGACAATGCACCGAGTTACACTGTAATATAGACAATGCACCGAGTTACACTGTAATATAGACAATGCACCGAGTTACACTGTAATATCGACAATGCACCGAGTTACACTGTAATATAGACAATGCACCGAGTTACACTGTAATATAGACAATGCACCGAGTTACACTGTAATATGGACAGTGCACCATTTTACACTGTTATAAAGACAATGCTGGGTGCAATATGCATTATATTGTTTATAAATTCTATTCTATTTTATATAAAATACACTGTTTTGTGTATAAAACAATGTGAAGTATATTGAATGAATTCTTTTGTGTGTGTAATCGATTGTTTTATGGATGCAATATATTCGATTGTCCATAAAGTAAAATGTATTGTGAATAAAATAAATTGTATTGTGTATACAATATGTTGTATTGTGGAAATAATTAATTGTATTGTGTGGAAAATAAATTCTATTGTGTGTAAAAAGTTGTATTGTGTATAAAATAAATTGTATTGTGTATAAAATAAATTGTATGGTGTGTAAAAAGTTGTGTTGTGTATAAAATAAATTGTATTGTGTATAAAATAAATTGTATGGTGTGTAAAAAGTTGTATTGTGTATAAAATAAATTGTATTGTGTATAAAATAAATTGTATGGTGTGTAAAAAGTTGTATTGTGTATAAATTAAATTGTATTGTGTATAAAATAAATTGTATTTTGTATACAATACATTGTATTGTGTATAAAATAAATTGTATTTTGTATAAAATACATTGTATTGTGTATAAAATAAATTGTATTGTGTATAAAAAGTTGCATTGTGTATAAAATATGTTGTATTGCAGAAATAATTAATTGTATTGTGTGTAAAATGATTTCTATTGTGTGAAAAAAGTTGTATTTTGTATAAAATACATTGTATTGTGAATAAAATAAATTGTATTGTGTATAAAATGAATTGTATTGTGTGTAAAATACATTGTATTGTGAATAAAATAAATTGCATTGTGTATAAAATAAATTGTATTGTGTATAAAATACATTGTATTGTGAATAAAATAAATTGCATTGTGTATAAAATAAATTGTATTGTGAATAAAATAAATTGTATTGTGTATAAAATACATTGTATTGTGTATAAAATAAATTGTATTGTGTATAAAATATATTGTTTTGCGTATAAAATAAATTGTATTGTGTATAAAATAATTTGTATTCTGTGTAAAATAAATTGTATTGTGTGTAAAATAAATTTTATTGTGTATAAAATAAATTGTATTGTGTATAAAATACATTGTATTGTATGTAAAATAAATTGTATTGTGTATAAAATAAATTGTATTGTGTATAAAATAAATTTTATTGTGTATAAAATAAATTGTATTGTGTATAAAAATTTGTATTGTTTATAAAAAAATTGTTTTGTGTATAAAATACGTTGTATTGTGTATAAAATACATTGTATTGTGTATAAAATAAATTGTATTGTGTATAAAATATATTGTGTTCTGTATAAAATACATTGTATTGTGTATAAAATATATTGTATTGTGTGTAAAATACATTGTATTGTGTATAAAATAAATTGTATTGTGTATAAATAGTTATACCGTGTATAAAATAAATTGTATTGTGTGTAAAATATATTGTATTGTGTATAAAATATATTGTATTGTGTATAAATAGTTATCTTGTGTATAAAATACATTGTATTGTGTGTAAAATATGTTGTATTGTGTATAAATTGTTATACTGTATATAAAATACATTGTATTGTGTTTAAAATAAATTGTATTGTGTATAAAATAAATTGTATTCTGTGTAAAATGCATTATATTGTGTATAAAATATGTTTTATTGTATATAAAATAAATTGAATTGTGTATAAAATAATTGTATTGTATATAAAATAAATTGTATTGTGTTTAAAATAAATTGTATTGTGTATAAAATATGTTTTATTGTATATAAAATAAGTTGTATTGTGTATAAAATAATTGTATTGTGTATAAAATACATTGTATTGTGTATAAAAAGTTGTATTGTGTATAAAATAAATTGTATTGTGTATAAAATATGTTTTATTGTATATAAAATAAATTGTGTTGTGTATAAAATAAATTGTATTGTGTATAAAATAAATTGTATTCTGTGTAAAATGCATTATATTGTGTGTAAAATAAATTGTATTCTGTGTAAAATGCATTATATTGTGTATAAAATATGTATTATTGTATATAAAATAAATTGTATTGTGTATAAAATAAATTGTACTGTGTATAAAATATGTTTTATTGTATATAAAATAAATTGTATTGTGTATAAAATAAATTGTATTCTGTGTAAAATGCATTATATTGTGTGTAAAATAAATTGTATTCTGTGTAAAATGCATTATATTGTGTATAAAATACATTGTATTGTGTATAAAATAATTGTATTGTGTGTAAAATAAATTGTGTTGTGTGTAAAATAAATTGTGTTGTGTATAAAATAATTGTGTTGTGTATAAAATACATTGTATTGTGTATAAAATATGTTTTATTGTAAAAAAATAAATTGTATTGTGTGTAAAATAAATTGTATTGTGTATAAAATAAATTGTATTCTGTGTAAAATGCATTATATTGTGTGTAAAATAAATTGTATTCTGTGTAAAATGCATTATATTGTGTATAAAATATGTTTTATTGTATATAAAATAAATTGTATTGTGCATAAAATAATTGTATTGTGTGTAAAATAAATTGTATTGTGTGTAAAATACATTGTATTGGTTATAAAATACATTATATTGTGTACAATATACACTGTATTGTATATAAAATGCATTATATTTTTATACAATACACTGCATTGTGTATAAAGTACACTGTATTGTGTATAAAGTACACTGTATTGTGTAGAATATACATTATATTGTGTATAAAATACTTTACACCCTGTATGTTGTATATTTGTGTGTATAACGGCCGATGATTTAGCTGTGGATGAAGTTCAGACTGCCCCCATTGCACTGAGTTTAATCGAGTTGTGTGATTCACCTGATATGATGCATTCTGTCGAAGGTTTGGCTCTGTTTTCCACAGGATACGTTGCAGCACCCGCAAGACACATTGCACTGGGTGCAGGACAGATCGAACTCTGATTACCATCGCCTGCAAAGATTCCTGGCATCCTCTCTGCATTGCACCGAGAGCATAGAGAAAAAGAGCCTTTTCTGTTCCCACCGTCTCTCTGTATAAAACCCTCCCTTTTTGTTCAAATAAAAAGAACATTTTGCACCCAAAACTCAAACACATCTTTCTTTCCAAAACAATGCCACTTTCGCTAGCGAAGGGTGGCTTCTGTCTGTCTCGTTAACCATTAGTTCCATGACTCACACTGTGGCAAAATATTTCCGTTAAATTCTCCGATTCGCCCCATCGCTGAGCACCAGTTGTAACAGCAGGTGTGTCGACCCTGACACGTATGTACCAGAGATACACTCAGGTTGGTCCATGCATGGATTTGTTGGATTGTAATTTAACCCAGACAATGTCACCTCATGTTTGCAAGGGCATAGATTTTATCCTCTGGAGGGGTTCAGGGCGCATACAGGTGAGTGAACCCTAGCCTGGGCTGTTGGTTTAAAGGGATTCTTTACCCTTCCCACCTCTCCCTTCACCCCCTGTGTGTGTGTGTATGTGAGATTGTGTATATCTGTGTGTGTATATATTTCAGTGTGTATGTTTGTGTGTCTGTGTATGTGAGATTGTGTATATCTGTGCGTGTATATATTTCAGTGTGTATGTTTGTGTGTCTGTGTATGTGAGATTGTGTATATCTGTGCGTGTATATATTTCAGTGTGTATGTTTGTGTGTCTGTGTATGTGAGATTGTGTATATCTGTGCGTGTATATATTTCAGTGTGTATGTTTGTGTGTCTGTGTATGTGAGATTGTGTATATCTGTGCGTGTATATATTTCAGTGTGTATGTTTGTGTGTCTGTGTATGTGAGATTGTGTATATCTGTGCGTGTATATATTTCAGTGTGTATGTTTGTGTGTCTGTGTATGTGAGATTGTGTATATCTGTGCGTGTATATATTTCAGTGTGTATGTTTGTGTGTCTGTGTATGTGAGATTGTGTATATCTGTGCGTGTATATATTTCAGTGTGTATGTTTGTGTTTGTGTGTCTGTGTATGTGAGATTGTGTATATCTCTGTGTGTATATATTTCAGTGTGTATGTTTGTGTGTCTGTGTATGTGAGATTGTGTATATCTGTGTGTGTATATATTTCAGTGTGTATGTTTGTGTGTCTGTGTATGTGAGATTGTGTATATCTGTGCGTGTATATATTTCAGTGTGTATGTTTGTGTGTCTGTGTATGTGAGATTGTGTATATCTGTGCGTGTATATATTTCAGTGTGTATGTTTGTGTGTCTGTGTATGTGAGATTGTGTATATCTGTGTGTGTATATATTTCAGTATGTATGTTTGTGTGTGTATATATTTCAATGTGAATATTTGTGAATGTGTGTGTGTATGTGAGATTGTGTATATCTTTGTGTATATATTTCAGTGTGTATTTTTGTGAGTGTGTGTATGTGAGTAGGTGTATATCTGTGTGTGTATATATTTCAGTGTGTATGTTTGTGTGTGTGTATGCGAGCTTGTGTATATCTGTATGTGTATATATTTCAGTGTGTTTGTGTGTATGTGAGTAGGTGTATATCTGTGTGTGTATATATTTCAGTGTGCATGTTTGTGTGTGTGTATGCGAGATTGTGTATATCTGTATGTGTATATATTTCAGTGTGTTTGTGTGTATGTGAGATTGTGTATATCTGTGTGTGTAGATATTTCAGTGTGCATGTTTGTGTGTATGTGAGTAGGTGTATATTTGTGTGTGTGTATATATTTCAGTGTGCATGTTTGTGTGTGTGTATGTGTATGTGAGTAGGTGTATATCTGTGTGTGTATATATTTCAGTGTGTATGTTTGTGTGTGTATGTATATTTCAATGTGTATGTTTGTGAATGTGTGTGTGTATGTGAGATTATGTATATCTTTGTGTATATATTTCAGTGTGTATTTTTGTGAGTGTATGTGTTTGTGAGATTGTGTATATCTTTGTGTATATATTTCAGTGTGTACGTTTGTGAGTGTGTGTGTATGTGAGATTGTGTATATCTGTGTATATATTTCAGTGTGTATGTTTGTGAGTGTGTGTATGTGAGATTGTGTATATCTGTGTATATATTTCAGTGTGTACGTTTCTGAGTGTGTGTGTATGTGAGATTGTGTATATCTGTGTATATATTTCAGTGTGTACGTTTGTGAGTGTGTGTGTATGTGAGATTGTGTATATCTGTGTATATATTTCAGTGTGTACGTTTGTGTGAGTGTGTGTATGTGAGATTGTGTATATCTGTGTATATATTTCAGTGTGTACGTTTGTGAGTGTGTGTGTATGTGAGATTGTGTATATCTGTGTATATATTTCAGTGTGTACGTTTGTGAGTGTGTTTGTATGTGAGATTGTGTATATCTGTGTATATATTTCAGTGCGTACGTTTGTGAGTGTGTGTGTATGTGAGATTGTGTATATTTGTGTATATATTTCAGTGTGTACGTTTGTGAGTGTGTGTGTATGTGAGATTGTGTATATCTGTGTATATATTTCAGTGTGTACGTTTGTGAGTGTGTGTGTATGTGAGATTGTGTATATCTGTGTATATATTTCAGTGCGTACGTTTGTGAGTGTGTGTGTATGTGAGATTGTGTATATTTGTGTATATATTTCAGTGCGTACGTTTGTGAGTGTGTGTGTATGTGAGATTGTGTATATCTGTGTATATATTTCAGTGTGTACGTTTGTGAGTGTGTGTGTATGTGAGATTGTGTATATCTGTGTATATATTTCAGTGCGTACGTTTGTGAGTGTGTGTGTATGTGAGATTGTGTATATCTGTGTATATATTTCAGTGTGTACGTTTGTGAGTGTGTGTGTATGTGAGATTGTGTATATCTGTGTATATATTTCAGTGTGTACGTTTGTGAGTGTGTGTATGTGAGATTGTGTATATCTGTGTATATATTTCAGTGTGTACATTTGTGAGTGTGTGTGTATGTGAGATTGTGTATATCTGTGTATATATTTCAGTGTGTATGTTTCTGCGTGTGTGTGTATGTGAGATTGTGTATATCTGTGTATATATTTCAGTGTGTACGTTTGTGAGTGTGTGTGTATGTGAGATTGTGTATATCTGTGTATATATTTCAGTGTGTACGTTTGTGAGTGTGTGTGTATGTGAGATTGTGTATATCTGTGTATATATTTCAGTGTGTACGTTTGTGAGTGTGTGTGTATGTGAGATTGTGTATATCTGTGTATATATTTCAGTGCGTACGTGTGTGAGTGTTTGTGATATGAACAGAGTGAACGCAAGGGCAAGAAAGATAAAACAGAGAGAGAAAATTGTCCTGCAACCAACATCACTAAAAACAAATTATCTCATCATTATCGCATTGCTGTTTGTTGGGATCTTGCTGTGCACAATTTGGCTGAAACGGTGCCTACATTACAAGAGTGACTGCAAAATCTACTTGACTGGCTGAAAAGCATGTCAGGACGTCCTGGGGACATTATCACCAACTCTGAATCCGAACATTACCTAAGTCGATCCACAACTCTGCTACTCAGGGCTGATTATATGCCTCCAGGGATCACGATTCAATTTTCTCCTGGCGGGGCCCTAACCGTCCCTCTCTGTAAACCTCAGCCCGTCCAAAGTTCTGCTGCCCCATTTCCTATCCCACGCCAAGTCCCACATACCTGATACACACTGACCGACATTGGCTCTCGGTCTCACCACCTCAAATTTCAACTTCGTGCTTAAATCCGTCCGTGGCTTTGCCCCATCGCAATTGTCGTAGCTTCTGACAGCCCTACAGCCGCCTCCACAGCCCCGAAAGTCTCTGCTCGTCTGCCTTTTGTACATCCCCCGCTCGCTACCACCCACCACAGGCAGCGGGGCCTTTAGTCACCGAGGCATGGTGCCCAAAATTTCCCACCCTAAATGCCTCCGCCGTTCCTTCTGCCCTCCAGAAACCGACTTCTAACACCAAGAAACATTAACGCAAGTTCATGTATTGGGAGTCGATGGGAGGGGTGTTGGTCCATTGGGATTGTGTATTGGGAGTAAATGGGAAGGGTGTTGGTCCATTGGGATTGTGTATTGGGGGTCGATGGGAGGGGTGTTGGTCCATTGGGATTGTGTATTGGGAGTCGATGGGAGGGGTGTTGGTCCATTGGGATTGTGTATTGGGAGTCGATGGGAAGGCTGTTGGTCCATTGGGATTGTGTATTGGGAGTCGATGGGAGGGGTGTTGGTCCATTGGGATTGTGTATTGGGAGTCAATGGGAAGGGTGTTGGTCCATTGGGATTGTGTATTGGGAGTCGATGGGAAGGCTGTTGGTCCATTGGGATTGTGTATTGGGAGTCGATGGGAAGGGTGTTGGTCCATTGGGATTGTGTATTGGGAGTAAATGGGAAGGGTGTTGGTCCATTGGGATTGTGTATTGGGAGTCGATGGGAGGGGTGTTGGTCCATTGGGATTGTGTATTGGGAGTCGATGGGAGGGGTGTTGGTCCATTGGGATTGTGTATTGGGAGTCGATGGGAAGGGTGTTGGTCCATTGGGATTGTGTATTGGGAGTCGATGGGATGGATGTTGGTCCATTGGGATTGTGTATTGGGAGTCGATGGGAAGGCTGTTGGTCCATTGGGATTGTGTATTGGGAGTCGATGGGAGGGGTGTTGGTCCATTGGGATTGTGTATTGGGAGTCAATGGGAAGGGTGTTGGTCCATTGGGATTGTGTATTGGGAGTCGATGGGAGGGGTGTTGGTCCATTGGGATTGTGTATTGGGAGTCGATGGGAGGGGTGTTGGTCCATTGGGATTGTGTATTGGGAGTCGATGGGAGGGGTGTTGGTCCATTGGGATTGTGTATTGGGAGTCGATGGGAGGGGTGTTGGTCCATTGGGATTGTGTATTGGGAGTCGATGGGATGGATGTTGGTCCATTGGGATTGTTTATTGGGAGTCAATGGGAAGGCTGTTGGTCCATTGGGATTGTGTATTGGGAGTCGATGGGAGGGGTGTTGGTCCATTGGGATTGTTTATTGGGAGTCAATGGGAGGGGTGTTGGTCCATTGGGATTGTTTATTGGGAGTCAATGGGAAGGGTGTTGGTCCATTGGGATTGTGTATTGGGAGTCGATGGGAAGGCTGTTGGTCCATTGGGATTGTGTATTGGGAGTCGATGGGAGGGGTGTTGGTCCATTGGGATTGTTTATTGGGAGTCAATGGGAAGGGTGTTGGTCCATTGGGATTGTGTATTGGGAGTCGATGGGAAGGGTGTTGGTCCATTGGGATTGTGTATTGGGAGTAGATGGGAAGGGTGTTGGTCCATTGGGATTGTGTATTGGGAGTCGATGGGAGGGGTGTTGGTCCATTGGGATTGTGTATTGGGAGTCGATGGGAAGGCTGTTGGTCCATTGGGATTGTGTATTGGGAGTCGATGGGAGGGGTGTTGGTCCATTGGGATTGTTTATTGGGAGTCAATGGGAAGGGTGTTGGTCCATTGGGATTGTGTATTGGGAGTCGATGGGAAGGGTGTTGGTCCATTGGGATTGTGTATTGGGAGTAGATGGGAAGGGTGTTGGTCCATTGGGATTGTGTATTGGGAGTCGATGGGAGGGGTGTTGGTCCATTGGGATTGTGTATTGGGAGTCGATGGGAAGGGAGTTGGTCCATTGGGATTGTGTATTGGGAGTCGATGGGAAGGGTGTTGGTCCATTGGGATTGTGTATTGGGAGTCGATGGGAAGGGTGTTGGTCCATTGGGATTGTGTATTGGGAGTCGATGGGAGGGGTGTTGGTCCATTGGGATTGTGTATTGGGAGTCGATGGGAAGGGTGTTGGTCCATTGGGATTGTGTATTGGGAGTCGATGGGAAGGCTGTTGGTCCATTGGGATTGTGTATTGGGAGTAAATGGGAAGGGTGTTGGTCCATTGGGATTGTGTATTGGGAGTCGATGGGAAGGGTGTTGGTCCATTGGGATTGTGTATTGGGAGTCAATGGGATGGATGTTGGTCCATTGGGATTGTGTATTGGGAGTCGATGGGAAGGGTGTTGGTCCATTGGGATTGTGTATTGGGAGTCGATGGGAAGGGTGTTGGTCCATTGGGATTGTGTATTGGGAGTTGATGGGAAGGGTGTTGGTCCATTGGGATTGTTTATTGGGAGTCAATGGGAAGGGTGTTGGTCCATTGGGATTGTGTATTGGGAGTCAATGGGAAGGGTGTTGGTCCATTGGGATTGTGTATTGGGAGCAGATTGGAAGGTTTTGGACCATTGGGATTTGTGGAATTGGGAGCGATTGGGGAAATGATTGGCTCGTTGGCATCTTTTCGAATGGGACTGACGTTGAGAGGGTTTTCGCCCCGAGGAAGTGAAGAGGGTGTGAACAAAGGGGAATTGGTTGAGTAATCGCTGGAAAAGGTGGGCCCGAGAACCTTGAGGAGGGAAACGATTGAGATGCAGTCAGCGGAAAACTCTGAGTTGGTCGGAGTGGGCTGTTGGGGTTGCTTCTTGTGAAAGGCGGGGCTGAATGTCGGTTCTAACCAGAGTCTACTGCGTGTGTCAGAACACCCACTTTCACTCTGACTGCACCAAAGGAACCCAAAAGACAAACTCTTGAATGCTTGGTCTACGAACCCGCCTACGGCCCGCGGTTTGTTCTCCCACCTCGATGAGGCTGCAGAGATTCGGAGAGAAACTTTCTTGCCCAAATTGGGCAGAGGGCGTGAACCCCCAATTTTTAGTCAATCCGAAAGCACCTGGTTGCAATCTTATCACTGCAGGCGAAAGGAAGTTCAACAGGGCTCAGCCAATAGTGACAGTATGGGCTGGACAATCAATAAGGCAGTTGGACGAGGCACTCGGTGCTTGGCTCCAAACATGGAGTCTGGGGTCAAATCCATCCCCAGATAGAGGGGCTGAAGGGTCGCCTCTCTCTGATGGGGGACTGGGTGGTCAAGTGGCACATACTGCCCTGGGAGTGTTTGACGGGACAGTGTAGAGGGAGCTTTACTCTGTATCTAACCCTGTATCTGAACCTGGGAGTGTTTGACGGGACAGTGTAGAGGGAGCTTTACTCTGCATCTAACCCTGTACCTGACCCTGGGAGTGTTTGATGGGACAGTGTAGAGGGAGCTTTACTCTGTATCTAACCCTGTACCTGACCCTGGGAGTGTTTGACGGGACAGTGTAGAGGGAGCTTTACTCTGTATCTAACCCTGTACCTGACCCTGGGAGTGTTTGACGGGACAGTGTAGAGGGAGCTTTACTCTGGATCTAACCCTGTACCTGACCCTGGGAGTGTTTGACGGGACAGTGTAGAGGGAGCTTTACTCTGTATCTAACCCTGTACCTGACCCTGGGAGTGTTTGACGGGACAGTGTAGAGGGAGCTTTACTCTGTATCTAACCCTGTACCTGACCCTGGGAGTGTTTGATGGGACAGTGTAGAGGGAGCTTTACTCTGTATCTAACCCTGTACCTGACCCTGGGAGTGTTTGACGGGACAGTGTAGAGGGAGCTTTACTCTGTATCTAACCCTGTACCTGACCCTGGGAGTGTTTGATGGGACAGTGTAGAGGGAGCTTTACTCTGTATCTAACCCTGTACCTGCCCTTAGGATTGTTTGATGGGACAGTGTAGAGGGAGCTTTACTCTGTATCTAACCCTGTACCTGCCCTTAGGATTGTTTGATGGGACAGTGTAGAGGGAGCTTTACTCTGTATCTAACACTGTACCTGACCCTGGGAGTGTTTGACGGGACAGTGTAGAGGGAGCTTTACTCTGTATCTAACCCTGTACCTGCCCTTAGGATTGTTTGATGGGACAGTGTAGAGGGAGCTTTACTCTGTATCTAACCCTGTACCTGCCCTGGGAGTGTTTGATGGGACAGTGTAGAGGGAGCTTTACTCTGTATTTAACCCTGTACCTGACCCTGGGAGTGTTTGATGGGACAGTGTAGAGGGAGCTTTACTCTGTATCTAACCCTGTACCTGACCCTGGGAGTGTTTGATGGGACAGTGTAGAGGGAGCTTTACTCTGTATCTAACCCTGTACCTGACCCTGGGAGTGTTTGACGGGACAGTGTAGATGGAGCTTTACTCTGTATCTAACCCTGTACCTGCCCTGGGAGTGTTTGATGGGACAGTGTAGAGGGAGCTTTACTCTGTATCTAACCCTGTACCTGACCCTGGGAGTGTTTGATGGGACAGTGTAGAGGGAGCTTTACTCTGTATTTAACCCTGTACCTGACCCTGGGAGTGTTTGATGGGACAGTGTAGAGGGAGCTTTACTCTGTATCTAACCCTGTACCTGACCCTGGGAGTGTTTGATGGGACAGTGTAGAGGGAGCTTTACTCTGTATCTAACCCTGTACCTGACCCTGGGAGTGTTTGACGGGACAGTGTAGAGGGAGCTTTACTCTGTATCTAACCCTGTACCTGCCCTGGGAGTGTTTGATGGGACAGTGTAGAGGGAGCTTTACTCTGTATCTAACCCTGTACCTGACCCTGGGAGTGTTTGATGGGACAGTGTAGAGGGAGCTTTACTCTGTATCTAACCCTGTACCTGACCCTGGGAGTGTTTGATGGGACAGTGTAGAGGGAGCTTTACTCTGTATCTAACCCTGTACCTGACCCTGGGAGTGTTTGATGGGACAGTGTAGAGGGAGCTTTACTCTGTATCTAACCCTATACCTGCCCTGGGAGTGTTTGACGGGACAGTGTAGAGGGAGCTTTACTCTGTATCTAACCCTGTACCTGACCCTGGGAGTGTTTGACGGGACAGTGTAGAGGGAGCTTTACTCTGTATCTAACCCTGTACCTGACCCTGGGAGTGTTTGATGGGACAGTGTAGAGGGAGCTTTACTCTGTATCTAACCCTGTACCTGACCCTGGGAGTGTTTGACGGGACAGTGTAGATGGAGCTTTACTCTGTATCTAACCCTGTACCTGCCCTGGGAGTGTTTGATGGGACAGTGTAGAGGGAGCTTTACTCTGTATCTAACCCTGTACCTGACCCTGGGAGTGTTTGATGGGACAGTGTAGAGGGAGCTTTACTCTGTATTTAACCCTGTACCTGACCCTGGGAGTGTTTGATGGGACAGTGTAGAGGGAGCTTTACTCTGTATCTAACCCTGTACCTGACCCTGGGAGTGTTTGATGGGACAGTGTAGAGGGAGCTTTACTCTGTATCTAACCCTGTACCTGCCCTGGGAGTGTTTGATGGGACAGTGTAGAGGGAGCTTTACTCTGTATCTAACCCTGTACCTGACCCTGGGAGTGTTTGATGGGACAGTGTCTGCATATACAAGACCTGGTCTGATAAGTGGCAAGTAACATTCGCGCCAGATAAGTGCCAGGCAATGACCATCTCCAACAAGAGAGAGTCTAACCACCTCCCCTTGACATTCAACGGCATTACCATCGCCGAATCCCCCACCATCAACATCCAGGGGTCACCATTGACCAGAAACTTAACTGGACCAGCCATATAAATACTGTGGCTACGAGAGCAGGTCAGAGGCTGGGTATTCTGCGGTGAGTGACTCACCTCCTGACTCCCCAAAGCCTTTCCACCATCTACAAGGCACAAGTCAGGAGTGTGATGGAATACTCTCCACTTGCCTGGATGAGTGCAGCTCCAACAACACTCAAGAAGCTCGACACCATCCAGGACAAAGCAGCCCGCTTGATTGGCACCCCATCCACCACCCTAAACATTCACTCCCTTCACCACCGGCGCATTGTGGCCGCAGTGTGTACCATCCACAGGATGCACTGCAGCAACTCGCCAAGGCTTCTTCGACAGCACCTCCCAAACCCGCGACCTCTACCACCTAGAAGGACAAGGGCAGCAGGTACATGGGGACAACACCACCTGCACGTTCCCCTCCAAGTCACACACCATCCCGACTTGGAAATATATCGGCCGTTCCTTCATCGTCACTGGGTCAAAATCCTGGAACTCCCTTCCTAACAGCACTGTGGGAGAACCTTCACCACACGGACTGCAGCGGTTCAAGAAGGCGGCTCACCACCACCTTCTCAAGGGGCAATTAGGGATGGGCGATAAATGCCGGCCTCGCCCAGCGACGCCCACATCCCATGAACGAATAAAAAAAATGTAGGCTGGCCTTAACTCTGCATCGAACCCTGAGCTGGAAGTGTTTAATCGGACAGTGTAGAGTGTGCTTTACTTTGTGCTTAATTATGATTAATGCATCAATTAAATTACAGAATGTAATTAACAGGAGGGCCAATTAGCAGGAGACTGTCATTAACGGGGTTTTAATTAAACAGGGGAGTGTAATTAACAGGTTTTTAATTAAACAGGGGAGTGTAATTAACAGGGTTTTAATTAAACAGGAGAGTGCAATTAACAGGGTTTTAATTAAGCGGGAGAGTGTAATTAACAGGGTTTTAATTAAACAGGAGAGTGTAATTAACAGGGTTTTAATTAAGCGGGAGAGTGTAATTAACAGGGTTTTTATTAAACAGGAGAGTGTAATTAACAGGGTTTTAATTAAAAAGGGGAATGTAATTAACAGGGTTTTAATTAAACAGGGGAGTGTAATTAACAGGGTTTTAATTAAACAGGAGAATGTAATGAACAGGGTTTTAATTAAACAGGGGAATGTAATTAACAGGGTTTTAATTAAACGGGAGAGTGTAATTAACAGGGTTTTAATTAAACAGGGGAGTGTAATTAACAGGGTTTTAATTAAATAGGGGAATGTAATTAACAGGGTTTTAATTAAACAGTGGAGTGTAATTAACAGGGTTTTAATTAAACAGGGGAATGTAATTAACATGGATTTAATTAAACAGGGGAGTGTAATTAACAGGGTTTTAATTAAACAGGGGAATGTAATTAACAGGGTTTTAATTAAACACGGGAATGTAATTAACAGGGTTTTAATTAAACAGGGGAATGTAATTAACAGGGTTTTAATTAAACAGGAGAGTGTAATTAACAGGGTTTTAATTAAACGGGAGAGTGTAATTAACAGGGTTTTAATTAAACAGTGGAGTGTAATTAACAGGGTTTTAATTAAACAGGAGTGTGTTATTAACAGGGTTTTAATTAAACAGGGGAGTGTAATTAACAGTGTTTTAATTAAACAGGGGAGTGTAATTAACAGGGTTTTAATTAAACAGGGGAGTGTAATTAACAGGGTTTTAATTAAACAGGAGAGTGTAATTAACAGGGTTTTAATTAAACAGGGGAATGTAATTAACAGGGTTTTAATTAAACAGGGGAATGTAATTAACAGGGTTTTAATTAAACAGGAGAGTGTAATTAACAGGGTTTTAATTAAACAGGAGAGTGTAATTAACAGGGTTTAAATTAAGCAGATGAATGTAATTAACAGGGTTTTAATTAAACAGGGGAATGTAATTAACAGGGTTTTAATTAAACAGGAGAGTGTAATTAACAGGGTTTTAATTAAACAGGAGTGTGTAATTAACAGGGTTTTAATTAAACAGGGGAATGTAATGAACAGGGTTTTAATTAAACAGGGGAGTGTAATTAACAGGGTTTTAATTAAACAGGAGAGTGTAATTAACAGGGTTTTAATTAAACAGGAGAGTGTAATTAACAGGGTTTAAATTAAGCAGATGAATGTAATTAACAGGGTTTTAATTAAACAGGGGAATGTAATTAACAGGGTTTTAATTAAACAGGAGAGTGTAATTAACAGGGTTTTAATTAAACAGGAGTGTGTAATTAACAGGGTTTTAATTAAACAGGGGAGTGTAATTAACAGGGTTTTAATTAAACGGGAGAGTGTAATTAACAGGGTTTTAATTAAACAGGGGAATGTAATGAACAGGGTTTTAATTAAACGGAAGAGTGTAATTAACAGGGTTTTAATAAAACAGGGGAGTGTAATTAACAGGGTTTTAATTAAACAGGAGTGTGTAATTAACAGGGTTTTAATTAAACAGAAGAGTGTAATTAACATGGTTTTAATTAAACAGGAGAATGTAATTAACCGGGTCTTAATTAAACAGGAGAGTGTAATTAACAGGGTTTTAATTAAATAGGGGAATGTAATGAACAGGGTTTTAATTAAACAGGAGAGTGTAATTAACAGGGTTTTAATTAAATAGGGGAATGTAATTAACAGGGTTTTAATTAAATAGGGGAATGTAATTAACAGGGTTTTAATTAAACAGGAGAGTGTAATAAACAGGGTTTTTATTAAATAGGGGAGTGTAATTAACAGGGTTTTAATTAAACGGGAGAGTGTAATTAACAGGGTTTTAATTAAACAGGAGAGTGTAATTAACAAGGTTTTAATTAAACAGGGGAATGTAATTAACAGGGTTTTAATTAAACAGGGGAATGTAATTAACAGGGTTTTAATTAAACAGGAGAGTGTTATTAACAGGGTTTAAATTAAGCAGATGAATGTGATTAACAGGGTTTTAATTAAACAGGGGAATGTAATTAACAGGGTTTTAATTAAACAGGGGAATGTAATTAACAGGGTTTTAATTAAACAGGGGAATGTAATGAACAGGGTTTTAATTAAACAGGGGAATGTAATGAACAGGGTTTTAATAAAACAGGGGAGTGTAATTAACAAGGTTTTAATTAAACAGGAGAGTGTAATTAACAAGGTTTTAATTAAACAGGAGAGTGTAATTAACAGGGTTTTAATTAAACAGGAGAGTGTAATTAACAAGGTTTTAATTAAACAGTGGAATGTAATTAACCGGGTCTTAATTAAACAGGAGAGTGTAATTAACAGGGTTTTAATTAAATAGGGGAATGTAATGAACAGGGTTTTAATTAAACAGGAGAGTGTAATTAACAGGGTTTTAATTAAATAGGGGAATGTAATTAACAGGGTTTTAATTAAACAGGAGAGTGTAATTAACAGGGTTTTAATTAAATAGGGGAGTGTAATTAACAGGGTTTTAATTAAACAGGAGAGTGTAATTAACAGGGTTTTAATTAAACAGGAGAGTGTAATGAACAGGGTTTTAATTAAACAGGAGAGTGTAATTAACAAGGTTTTAATTAAACAGGGGAATGTAATTAACAGGGTTTTAATTAAACAGGGGAGTGTAATTAACAGGGTTTTAATTGAACAGGAGAATGTAATGAACAGGGTTTTAATTAAACAGGGGAATGTAATTAACAGGGTTTTAATTAAACGGGAGAGTGTAATTAACAGGGTTTTAATTAAACAGGGGAGTGTAATTAACAGGGTTTTAATTAAATAGGGGAATGTAATTAACAGGGTTTTAATTAAACAGTGGAGTGTAATTAACAGGGTTTTAATTAAACAGGGGAATGTAATTAACATGGATTTAATTAAACAGGGGAGTGTAATTAACAGGGTTTTAATTAAACAGGGGAATGTAATTAACAGGGTTTTAATTAAACACGGGAATGTAATTAACAGGGTTTTAATTAAACAGGGGAATGTAATTAACAGGGTTTTAATTAAACAGGAGAGTGTAATTAACAGGTTTTTAATTAAACGGGAGAGTGTAATTAACAGGGTTTTAATTAAACAGTGGAGTGTAATTAACAGGGTTTTAATTAAACAGGATTGTGTTATTAACAGGGTTTTAATTAAACAGGGGAGTGTAATTAACAGTGTTTTAATTAAACAGGGGAGTGTAATTAACAGGGTTTTAATTAAACAGGGGAGTGTAATTAACAGGGTTTTAATTAAACAGGAGAGTGTAATTAACAGGGTTTTAATTAAACAGGGGAATGTAATTAACAGGGTTTTAATTAAACAGGGGAATGTAATTAACAGGGTTTTAATTAAACAGGAGAGTGTAATTAACAGGGTTTTAATTAAACAGGAGAGTGTAATTAACAGGGTTTAAATTAAGCAGATGAATGTAATTAACAGGGTTTTAATTAAACAGGGGAATGTAATTAACAGGGTTTTAATTAAACAGGAGAGTGTAATTAACAGGGTTTTAATTAAACAGGAGTGTGTAATTAACAGGGTTTTAATTAAACAGGGGAATGTAATGAACAGGGTTTTAATTAAACGGGAGAGTGTAATTAACAGGGTTTTAATTAAACAGGGGAATGTAATGAACAGGGTTTTAATTAAACGGGAGAGTGTAATTAACAGGGTTTTAATAAAACAGGGGAGTGTAATTAACAGGGTTTTAATTAAACAGGAGTGTGTAATTAACAGGGTTTTAATTAAACAGAAGAGTGTAATTAACATGGTTTTAATTAAACAGGGGAATGTAATTAACCGGGTCTTAATTAAACAGGAGAGTGTAATTAACAGGGTTTTAATTAAATAGGGGAATGTAATGAACAGGGTTTAAATTAAACAGGAGAGTGTAATTAACAGGGTTTTAATTAAATAGGGGAATGTAATTAACAGGATTTTAATTAAACAGGAGAGTGTAATAAACAGGGTTTTTATTAAATAGGGGAGTGTAATTAACAGGGTTTTAATTAAACGGGAGAGTGTAATTAACAGGGTTTTAATTAAACAGGAGAGTGTAATTAACAAGGTTTTAATTAAACAGGGGAATGTAATTAACAGGGTTTTAATTAAACAGGGGAATGTAATTAACAGGGTTTTAATTAAATAGGAGAGTGTTATTAACAGGGTTTAAATTAAGCAGATGAATGTGATTAACAGGGTTTTAATTAAACAGGGGAATGTAATTAACAGGGTTTTAATTAAACAGGGGAATGTAATTAACAGGGTTTTAATTAAACAGGGGAATGTAATGAACAGGGTTTTAATTAAACAGGGGAATGTAATGAACAGGGTTTTAATAAAACAGGGGAGTGTAATTAACAAGGTTTTAATTAAACAGGAGAGTGTAATTAACAAGGTTTTAATTAAACAGGAGAGTGTAATTAACAGGGTTTTAATTAAACAGGAGAGTGTAATTAACAAGGTTTTAATTAAACAGTGGAATGTAATTAACCGGGTCTTAATTAAACAGGAGAGTGTAATTAACAGGGTTTTAATTAAATAGGGGAATGTAATGAACAGGGTTTTAATTAAACAGGAGAGTGTAATTAACAGGGTTTTAATTAAATAGGGGAGTGTAATTAACAGGGTTTTAATTAAACAGGAGAGTGTAATGAACAGGGTTTTAATTAAACAGGAGAGTGTAATTAACAAGGTTTTAATTAAACAGGGGAATGTAATTAACAGGGTTTTAATTAAACAGGGGAGTGTAATTAACAGGGTTTTAATTAAACAGGAGAGTGTAATTAACAGGGTTTTAATTAAATAGGGGAATGTAATTAACAGGGTCTTAATTAAACAGGAGAGTGTAATTAGCAGGGTTTTAATTAAACAGGAGAGTGTAATTAACAGGGTTTTAATTAAACAGGGGAGTGTAATTAACAGGGTTTTAATTAAACAGGAGAGTGTAATTAACAGGGTTTTAATTAAACAGGGGAGTGTAATTAACAGTTTTTTAATTAAACAGGGGAGTGTAATTAACAGGGTTTTAATTAAACAGGGGAATGTAATTAACAGGGTTTTAATTAAACAGGGGAGTGTAATTAACAGGGTTTTAATTAAACAGGAGAGTGTAATTAACAGGGTTTTAATTAAACAGGAGAGTGTAATTAAGAGGGTTTTAATTAAACAGGGGAGTGTAATTAACAGGGTTTTAATTAAACAGGGGAGTGTAATTAACAAGGTTTTAATTAAACAGGAGAGTGTAATTAACAGGGTTTTAATTAAACAGGAGAGTGTAATTAACAGGGTTTTAATTAAACAGGAGAGTGTAATTAAGAGGGTTTTAATTAAACAGGGGAATGTAATTAACAGGGTTTTAATTAAACAGGGGAATGTAATTAACAGGGTTTTAATTAAACAGGGGAGTGTAATTAACAGGGTTTTAATTAAACAGGGGAATGTAATTAACAGGGTTTTAATTAAACAGGGGAATGTAATGAACACGGTTTTAATTAAACAGGGGAGTGCAATTAACAGGGTTTTAATTAAACAGGGGAATGTAATTAACAGGGTTTTAATTAAACAGGAGAGTGTAATTAACAAGGTTTTAATTAAAAAGGGGAGTGTAATTAACAAGGTTTTAATTAAACAGGGGAGTGTAATTAACAGGGTTTTAATTAAACAGGGGAGTGTAATTAACAGGGTTTTAATTAAACAGGGGAATGTAATGAACAGGGTTTTAATTAAACAGGGGAATGTAATTAACAGGGTTTTAATTAAACAGGGGAGTGTAATTAACAGGGTTTTAATTAAACAGGGGAATGTAATGAACAGGGTTTTAATTAAACAGGGGAATGTAATTAACAGGGTTTTAATTAAACAGGGGAATGTAATGAACAGGGTTTTAATTAAACAGGGGAATGTAATTAACAGGGTTTTAATTAAACAGGAGAGTGTAATGAACAGGGTTTTAATTAAACAGGGGAATGTAATTAACAGGGTTTTAATTAAACAGGGGAATGTAATTAACAGGGTTTTAATTAAACAGGAGAATGTAATTAACAGGGTTTTAATTAAACAGGGGAGTGTAATTAACAAGGTTTTAATTAAACAGGGGAGTGTAATTAACAGGGTTTTAATTAAACAGGGGAATGTAATTAACAGGGTTTTAATTAAACAGGGGAATGTAATTAACAGGGTTTTAATTAAACAGGAGAGTGTAATGAACAGGGTTTTAATTAAACAGGGGAATGTAATGAACAGGGTTTTAATTAAACAGGAGAGTGTAATTAACAGGGTTTTAATTAAACAGGGGAATGTAATTAACAGGGTTTTAATTAAACAGGGGAGTGTAATTAACAGGGTTTTAATTAAACAGGAGAGTGTAATGAACAGGGTTTTAATTAAACAGGGGAGTGTAATTAACAAGGTTTTAATTAAACAGGGGAGTGTAATTAACAGGGTTTTAATTAAACAGGGGAATGTAATGAACAGGGTTTTAATTAAACAGAAGAGTGTAATTAACAGGGTTTTAATTGAACAGGGGAATGTAATTAACAGGGTTTTAATTAAACAGGGGAGTGTAATTAACAGGGTTTTAATTAAACAGGGGAATGTAATGAACAGGGTTTTAATTAAACAGGGGAGTGTAATTAACAAGGTTTTAATTAAACAGGGGAGTGTAATTAACAGGGTTTTAATTAAACAGGGGAATGTAATGAACACGGTTTTAATTAAACAGGGGAGTGTAATTAACAGGGTTTTAATTAAACAGGAGAGTGTAATTAACAGGGTTTTAATTAAACAGGGGAATGTAATTAACAAGGTTTTAATTAAACAGGGGAGTGTAATTAACAGGGTTTTAATTAAACAGGGGAATGTAATTAACAGGGTTTTAATTAAACAGGGGAGTGCAATTAACAAGGTTTTAATTAAACAGGAGAGTGTAATTAACAGGGTTTTAATGTCTCATCCGAAAGACGGCACCTCCGACAGTGCGGCGCTCCCTCGGTACCGACCCTCCGACAGTGCGGCGCTCCCTCAGTACCGACCCTCCGACAGTGCGGCGCTCCCTCAGTACCGACCCTCCGACAGTGCGGCGCTCCCTCAGTACCGACCCTCCGACAGTGCGGCGCTCCCTCAGTACCGACCCTCCGACAGTGCGGCTCTCCCTCAGTACCGACCCTCCGACAGTGCGGCGCTCCCTCAGTACTGACCCTCCGACAGTGCGGCGCTCCCTCAGTACTGACCCTCCGACAGTGCGGCACTCCCTCAGTACCGACCCTCCGACAGTGCGGCACTCCCTCAGTACCGACCCTCCGACAGTGCGGCGCTCCCTCAGTACTGACCCTCCGACAGTGCGGCACTCCCTCAGTACCGACCCTCCGACAGTGCGGCGCTCCCTCAGTACCGACCCTCCGACAGTGCGGCGCTCCCTCGGTACGGACCCTCCGACAGTGCTTCGCTCCCTCAGTACCGACCCTCCGACAGTGCGGCGCTCCCTCAGTACTGACCCTCCGACAGTGCGGTGCTCCCTCGGTACTGACCCTCCGACAGTGCAGCACTCCCTCAGAACTGACCCTCCGACAGTGCGGCGCTCCCTCAGAACTGGACTGGAGTGTCAGCCTCGATATTAGAGTTGGGATTAACACATGTCGTTGTGTAGATAATCTATCTATTTCTGATACATTGGTAATCTTATAACTGTGCTAACTTCCTAGTTTCAATTTTTCCCATCGTCAGTTGCTATGTTAGCATTTATAATGGTAATCGCCTATGTAAACAGTCACGCTGTAATTTCATCCTCCTACCAGCGGTGGTGCTGTAGGATCTCAGTTTTCCATCTCCCGCTTCCTGTGCTCTGAACAGGCTCTACTTGCTCTGCTTCTTAAATTGCTAGGCTTTGCTATTCGGCAATAAAATCAAACCCACTGCCCCACCGAGCCCCCCATCAGAGAGAGGAGCCTTTCAGCCCCTCTGTCTGGTGCTGGATTGGAATCCCCAGGTCCCAGAGATGGTACATTCGTGACTGCCCTGCTCCACCAGTTGCTCCAAATTCTCTCTCTCCTTCTCTCTTAACCCTCACCGTCTGCCTTTCTCTCCCTCTCTCCCCTCTGACCCTCATTTCACTCACTTCCTCCCTCTCCCGTCTCTCTCCCTTTATTCGTTCCCCTCTCTCCCCCTCCCTTCCTCCCTCTCCATCTCCTCTCAACCCGCTCCCTTTTATCTCTCTCTCTCCCTCTCTCTCAACGTCCCCCTCCCTCTCTCTCCTGTCTCAACCTCCCTCTCTCCCTCCCCACTTCCCCCCTCAACCCTCTCCCTTTATCTTTTTCTGGGAGGGAGAGAGATAATAGGGAACTACAGGCCAGTTAGCCTGATATCAGTCATTGGGAAAATGCTAGAGTCTATTAGTAAGGTAACAGGGCACTTAAAAAATCATAATATGATCAGGCAGAGTCAATATGGTTTTATGAAAGGAAAATCGTGTTTGACAAATTTATTAGAGTTTTTTGAGGGTAGATAAAGGGGAGCCAGTAGATGTAGTATATTTAGATTTTCAAAAGGCATTCGATAAGGTGCCACATAAAAGGTTTTTACACAAGATAAGGGCTCATGGGATTGGGGGTAATATATCAGCATGGATAGAGGATTGGTTAACGGACAGAAAACAGAGAGTAGGGATAAACGGGTCATTCTCGGGTTGGCGGGCTGTAACTAGTGGGGTACCGCAGGGATCAGTGCTCGGGCCTCAGCTATTTACAATCGATATTAATGACTCGGATGAAGGGACCGAGTGTAATGTCTCCAAGTTTGCTGACAATACAAAGCTCGGTGGGAGAGTAAGCAGTGAGGAGGACGCAGAGAGTCTGCAAAGGGATATCGACAGGTTCAGTGAGTGGGCGAGAAGGTGGGAGATGGAGTATAATGTGGGGAAATGTGAGGTTATTCACTTTGTAGGAAGAATAGAAAAACAGAATCTTTTTTAAATGGTGAGAAACTATTAAACGTTGGTGTTCAGAGGGATTTGGGTGTCCTCGTACAAGAAACACAGAAAGTTGACTTCCAGGCACAGCAAGCAATCAGGAAGGCAAATGGTATGTTGGCCTTTATTGCAAGGGGGTTGGAGTACAAGAGTAAGGAAGTCTCACTACAATTGTACAGGGCTTTGGAGAGACCTCACCTGGAGCACTGTGTACAGTTTTGGTCTCCTTATCTAAGGAAGGATAGACTTGCCTTAGAGGCGGTGCAATGAAGGTTCACTGGATCGATTCCTGGGATGAGAGGGTTGTCCTATGAGGAGAGGTTGAGTAGAATGGGCTGAGACTCTCTGGAGTTTAGAAGAATGAGAGGTGATCTCATTGAAACAGATAAGATTCTGAGGGGGTTTGACAGGGTCGATGCTGAGAGGCTGTTTCCCCCCTGGCTGGAGAGTCTAGAACCAGGGGGCATAGTCTCAGGATAAGGGGTCGGCCATCCTACACTGAGATAAGGAGGAATTTCTTCACTCGGAGGGTTGTGAATCTTTGGAATTCTCTACCCCAGAGGGCTGTGGATGCTCAGACGTTGAGTATATTCAAGGCTGAGATGGATGGATTTCTGGACTCGAGGGGAATCAAGGGATCAGGCGGGAAAGTGGAGTTGAGGTCAAAGATCAGCCATGATCTGATTGAATGGCGGAGCAGGCAAGAGGGGCCGAATGGCCTACTCCTGCTCCTGGTTCTCATCTTCTTATGTTCTCTCCAATGGCCTCTTCTTTCTTTCCTTCTCTCTTTCTCACCCTCTCCTCTCAACCCTCCCCCTTTCTCTCTCTCCCTCTCTCGAAGATCCCCTTCTCTCTCTCCCTCTCGCCCTCTCTCAGCCTCTTGCTTGCTCCCTCTCTCCTCTCAACCCTCCCCCTTTCTCTCGCTCCCTCTCTCGAAGATCCCCTTCTCTCTCTCCCTCTCGCCCTCTCTCAGCCTCTCGCGTGCTCCCTCTCTCCTCTCAACCCTCCCCCTTTCTCTCTCTCCCTCTCTCGACGACCCCCTTCTCTCTCTCTCTCCCTCTCACCCTCTCTCTCCCTCCCTCCCTCTCTCCTCTCAACCCTCCCCCTTTCTCTCTCTCCCTCTCTCGACGATCCCCTTCTCTCTCTCCCTCTCGCCCTCTCTCAGCCTCTCGCGTGCTCCCTCTCTCCTCTCAACCCCCTCCCATTACCCTCCCTCGGTCCCTCAGCGACCGGCCCGTTCTCGCTCCTCGCCCCCTCTCTCCTTCCTTTCCACCCCTCCCCCCGCCCAACCCTCTCTCAGGCCGCCACTGGTCGAAGAGGTAAGGAGAGCCTTCAAGGAGGAGATGGGCCGAAGGGCCTCTATCCGTGCTGTATAACTCTATGTGAGAGAGAGAGAGAGAGGCGGAGGGGATCAGGGAGGGGACTCCATAGCGTAAGGGCCCAGACAGCAATGGTCGTGAAGCAGTAAAACAATACTAGGTGAACTGCAGGCCTTCATTGGGTTAATTTGCAGTTGTATTGTGTAAATATAGATAAGGGTTGTGTTACTTCAGGGAAATGAGTTATGAGCAGATGGCAGGAAGTGGTGAGGGATGTGGCACACATCAATATTTTTCCATTTGCCTGACTTGATCCGTTACTCAAAATACATTTGCCTCATTGTTCTCAACCTGCACTCTCGCGCCCCGTCGTGCCGAAAGTAGGCCACGTGTCTCTCTGAGCTCCTCGCTGCCCTTCACGGAGAGCGTGGCAAGGAGTTGGCGCTAGGGGCTGCCCGGCCCCCAGTTTGCCAGCTGCCGGGCATCTGGTGGGTTTGGTCGACCTTCTGGGCAGGGTTGGCCGATCCAGTTCGGCTCCCGGTCAACCATTCGCACCGATCGAGCGAGTTGAACAGGGTAGGAACTTGAGAGATAGGAGCAGGAGGAGGCCACTCGGCCCCTCGGTCCTGCTCCGCCATTCCATCAGATCATGGCCGATCTTCGACCTCAACTCCACTTTCCCCCCCCCCGCCCGATCCCTTGATTCCCCTCGAGTCCAAAAGTCCATCCATCTCAGCCTTTAATGTACTCAACGACTGGGGGAGTGTGAATCGGACGAATCAGACACTCAAGGAGATGCCAGGGCAAAGCTCGGTCAAAGAGGGAGGTTTTAAGGAGCGTCGTATAGGAGGAGAGAGAGGGAGGCGGAGGGGATTAGGGAGGGAATTCCAGAGTGTCGGGCCCCAGGCAGCTGAAGGAGGAGAGGGAGGCGGAGGGGATTAGGGAGGGAATTCCAGAGTGTAGGGCCCCAGGCAGCTGAAGGAGGAGAGGGAGGCGGAGGGGATTAGGGAGGGAATTCCAGAGTGTAGGGCCCCAGGCAGCCGAAGGAGGAGAGGGAGGCGGAGGGGATTAGGGAGGGAATTCCAGAGTGTAGGGCCCCAGGCAGCTGAAGGAGGAGAGGGAGGCGGAGGGGATTAGGGAGGGAATTCCAGAGTGTAGGGCCCCAGGCAGCCGAAGGAGGAGAGGGAGGCGGAGGGGATTAGGGAGGGAATTCCAGAGTGTAGGGCCCAGGCAGCCGAAGGAGGAGAGGGAGGCGGAGGGGATTAGGGAGGGAATTCCAGAGTGTAGGGCCCCAGGCAGCCGAAGGAGGAGAGGGAGGCGGAGGGGATTAGGGAGGGAATTCCAGAGTGTAGGGCCCCAGGCAGCTGAAGGAGGAGAGGGAGGCGGAGGGGATTAGGGAGGGAATTGCAGAGTGTAGGGCCCCAGGCAGCTGAAGGGGGAGAGGGAGGCGGAGGGGATTAGGGAGGGAATTCCAGAGCTCAGGGCCCAGAGCAGCTGAAGGCACGGCCGCCAATGGTGGAGCGATGGGAATCGGAGGGGATGGACAAGAGGGCGGAATTGGAGGAGGGCAGAGATAGGGAGGGAGGGGCGAGGGCCACGGAGGGGATTTGAGAAAACATCCATATAAGATGGCCGTCACCAAATCGAGCGTGAGTATTTTGCGCTTGATGTGGTCACCGTGATCTTTTGCAAGTCGGACACATTGAAACAAGACACCAAATGCACACACAATCGAATATCTCTCTCTCTCTGTCTCTCTCTCTCCGAAGGGCTGGGCTTTATGGCAAAGGAAAGCAACATGGCAAAGGATTACAAGTCTTCGAATGTGATATTGCGAATGTCTGCACGTCTCAGGGGCCGATCTGCCCATTTCCGCCCTCACGGTAGACGCCTCGCCTTTGCAAATTGCGTTATTTGCAAATTGTGTTATTTGCAAACTTGCTTGCGGCCGAGACCATAATTCAAATGTTGCATCTTTTCAATTCCGATGAAAAGTGAAAGAGACACTTGCATTTATACCCAGCCCCTTTCCCCACCTCGGGACGTCCCAAAGCTTCACGGCCAATGAAGGACTTTTTTTTTTGAAGTGCGCTCGCTGTTGTAATGTGGGGAACGCGGCAGCCGATTTGCGCACAGCAAGATCCCACAAACAGCCGATGTGATAAATGACCCAGATCGTCTGTTTTTTTTAACGATGGATAATGAGGGATAAACATCGGGCCCCCCTGCTCTTCTTCCAACAGTGGGCCGTGGGATCTTTTACATCCACCCGAGAGGGGTAGACGGGGCCCTCGGTTTAACGTCTCATCCAGAAAGACGGCGCCTCCGACAGTGCGGCACTCCCTCAGTACTGACCCTCCCACAGTGCGGCGCTCCCTCAGTACCGACCCTCCGACAGTGCGGCGCTCCCTCAGTACCGACCCTCCGACAGTGCGGCGCTCCCTCAGTACCGACCCTCCGACAGTGCGGCGCTCCCTCAGTACCGACCCTCCGACAGTGCGGCGCTCCCTCAGTACTGACCCTCCGACAGTGCGGCGCTCCCTCAGTACTGACCCTCCGACAGTGCGGCGCTCCCTCAGTACTGACCCTCCGACAGTGCGGCGCTCCCTCAGTACCGACCCTCCGACAGTGCGGCGCTCCCTCAGTACCGACCCTCCGACAGTGCGGCGCTCCCTCAGTACCGACCCTCCGACAGTGCGGCGCTCCCTCAGTACCGACCCTCCGACAGCGCGGCGCTCCCTCAGTACCGACCCTCCGACAGCGCGGCGCTCCCTCAGTACCGACCCTCCGACAGTGCGGCGCTCCCTCAGTACCGACCCTCCGACAGCGCGGCGCTCCCTCAGTACTGACCCTCCGACAGTGCGGCGCTCCCTCAGTACTGACCCTCCGACAGTGCGGCGCTCCCTCAGTACCGACCCTCCGACAGTGCGGCGCTCCCTCAGTACCGACCCTCCGACAGTGCAGCGCTCCCTCAGTACTGGAGTGTCAGCTTAGATTATGACGTCTCGAGTGGGACTTGTGTCCGTGTTTTCCTCACTGAGATGCAACGACACCAAATTTGACTAGTTGAATTTTAACTGCAAGGCACTTTCGTCAAAACAGCTTGTTTAAAAAAAAACACTTAAAAACAGTTGGAATTCACCCACTGGTGAAGACTCAATGCAAGAGCAATAGGGTGAGAAGTGTAGGCACGAGGTTTGAAGTGAGTATTTTGACCCATTCATTTCACGGAGCAGACATCCTGTTCAATTGTCAGAAAGTTTCGAACCTCTTTTGCAAAGTGCCAAATGTTAAAACACGCGCGCACACAAACTTTCAAAAAAAAAATCGTCTCGGAGAAGTCCAGGAGACAGAAGTGGGCTCAGCTTCGAACTGCGCTCGTCAAACCAGTCAGCGATGGCGGTTTTAATATCTGGCGAATCGGCACTGGATAATTTTTATTAAGTGTGCGAGTTCAGTTGTGCCTGGTCACCTCTCCCGTCCCTTTTAAAACGCATCTCATTTTATCGCAGAATCCAATTTGACGACTTAATCGCGAATCGTACAGCTATATAACGAGAGTGAACTGTCTAACGAGTAACCAGATATTACTGTATCTGATTAAATATTGCAATACAGGGTAATATAGAGATTAAGGAAACTTTACAGCATGTCGTTTTACGACTGTACTGCGTCTAGTCCAGACAATGAAAGATTAACATTTCTAAAGCTTACTAATATAAAAAGGTACAAAGCAGTAATTGCATAATGATTGTACAATTAAAAATTGCGATGGTTAATTCTATAAAATATGATGATAGCACAATCGATATAAATTGCAACTTTCCAATATAGTTACAGAATGTAGCAGCACGGACACGATGGGCAGAACGGCCTTCTGTGGCGTAAATTTCTACGTCTGATGATATAATATTTGCATACGTGCTGGTAATCTTTAATTATAAATACCAGTTGTTATTCATTACGTAAGGACGTTACAGAACTGAAATCTGGAAGTCATCGTCTCTGGGTCAAAATCCTGGAAGTCCCGAACTGACAGCACTGTGGGAGAACCTTCACCACACGGACTGCAGCGGTTCAAGAAGGCGGCTCACCACCGCCTTCTCAAGGGGCGAGTCGGGATGGGCAATAAATGCCAGCCTCACCAGCGACGCCCACATCCCATGAACGAACAATGAAAAACGTTTATTTCCCCAGTTGATATAACGCATGTGAAATATTATGATATTTAGTTACAATCTGAAATAAAACAACGAAATATTTAATTATCTAAATGCATAATATGCAGAAATGTACATTGAAATATAAAATAATTAGAAAATGCATACTAATTTGTGATAGAAACACATAGGAATATTAATCAAATATAATCATATAATATAATATAAAATTATAATATAAATTTATCACTGTATTACAATAGTGTAGTGATAAATTATATAATAAAATCAAATATTACCAGATTGAATTAAATAATATATCTTATATGTAAAATATAATTATATGTTACAGTAGATATAATTCAGAATTTATAAGATCATAACAAGATTAGATATTTAATTTTATATAGTAATCTGTCACGTAACATGTTTTGCTATTGCAAGAATGGCCAATTCATAAACCTGCTTCATATCTAAACAATAATGTTATTATTTACTGAGATCAGGGGCTCGATTTTAGGGTCGGGTTACCTGCGGGTTTCCAGCGGGGGGGGCCCCGAAAATCCCGATCTCCGATCACGTGACCGGATTCGGACGAAATCCCGGCCACTTCCGGGTACCCCGCTGACGTGCGGGGCTGCGCGCGCAAGCCCCGCTGGTGGGAATCCCGCAGGCAATTAAAGCCAGCGGGGTTCCACTTGAGAGTACTTAACTTGCTCGTTGTGGTCAGTTAATGAGCTGAAGCAGCTGTCAAAAGAGGAAGTGTGGGATTGTAGGTTCAAGGCAGTCAGTTTCCCACACTGGGGGAAACAGGACCCTTCAAACCAGGCGTGTTGCAGCCAGCAGCCTGTGGCAGGTGCCAAGGTGCGCTCCACGGGGGAGCGCCCTCACCCACGCAGGAGGCCACCGCGTCACATAGGGCAACCCCTGCCCTCCACCAACCCCCGGCCAAGCCAGAGGACAGACCGACACGAAACCGCAGCCCCAGTCCGAGGACCCACCCACCTACCCTGCACAACCCCTCACACCAACACCTGCCAGATGGGTGGTGCGTTGACATCGTCGGAGGACGAACAGCATGACCAGCACCAGCAGCCTCGCAGTCCACGCCGTCCGCCTCGGAGAGGTGGGGCCCCCCAACACGGTGCTGCGGCACACCCACCTGCACAGCAGGAGGGAGGGCAACCGCAGAGAGAGATGCGTCGCAGGAGGCACTACCCTCCGCACAGGGTGTACAGAGCGAGGCTCAGCTTCATGGACCTCTCCGAGGAGCAGTGCATACGGAGGCTCAGAGTCAATCGCCAGGTAGTCGCCGACATCTGCAGCCTCCTTAACGACGAGCTGCTCCCTGATGGACCAAGCAGCATCTTCTTACCTGTCGCCGTCAAAGTCACCACTGCCCTCAACTTCTTCGCATCCGGTTCCTTCCAGGGTGCCACCGGGGACATCACCGGGGTCTGTCAGTCCTCTGCACACAAGTGCATAAGGCAGGTCACCGATGGGTTGTTCCGCAGGGCCTCCCACTACATCAACTTCGCCATGGACGAGCGCAGCCAGATGGAGAGGGCGGTTGGATTCCATGCCATGGCCGGCTTCCCACGGGTACAGGGTGTAATCGACTGCACCCACATCGCAATACGGGCACCTCCGCATGAGCCAGGGCTGTCCATCAACAGGAAGGGGTATCACTCCATGAACGCCCAGCTCATCTGTGACCACCGCCAGAGATTCCTACACGTGTGCGCCAGATACCCCGGCAGCTGCCACGATGCCTTTGTCCTCAGGGAGTCCGCCGTCCCGCCCATCCTGCAGGCACCCAACGCCGGCAACGGCTGGCTCCTCGGCGACAAGGGGTATCCCCTCCACACGTGGCTCATGACACCTCCGAGGAACCCCATCACCGAGCCGGAGCGTCGGTACAATGACAGCCACACTGCTACCAGGTCTACAATTGAGCAGACCATAGGGCTTCTCAAGATGCGCTTCAGGTGCCTTGATCGTTCTGGGGGAGCGCTGCAATACACATCATTCAGAGTGGGACGAATCATAGTTGTCTGCTGTGCCCTGCACAACATGGCCCAACAGAGAGGGGTGCCGCTGGAGGAGGCCCCATCCACACCCGCCACCCACATTGAGGAAGGCGAGGGCGAGGAGGAGGAGGAGGAGGAGGAGGCGGAGGAGGCGGAGGAGGAGGACGCGCCCGAGGATGTTGGACGACCCATGCGCCGAGCCGCGACTCACCGGGATGGTCGCCGGGCCAGGGAGGCACTCATACGTCAACGGTTCTCCGAGAGTCAGACACTGCGAGGCGCTCGCATCTCCTCACCTGCACATGCGAGCGGCCATACCAGCCCCCTCCACTGAAGAGTGCTGCCATTAATCCTGCACCCACAGCAGTGTGCCCAATGGGCGGCAGCAGGTGTTCGCCGTCATGATGGCCTCCACGGAACGCAACTACTGCACAAGCCGCGGAAGAATGGACGAGAGGTGGCAGGAGTGGTGAGAATAGACTATTTAATATGTGGAATGTGACATCATTTAAGAAACAAAGTACAAAATAATAAACACCCTGGTGTTTTCCCTTTGTGATTATAAGGCCTTTGGAATTCTTCTCCGGGAACCCCTACGTGGTGCTACCCCTGTGGCTCCAGCAGAGGTAGTGGCAGGTTGCTCGTCTTCTTGCCTTGACCGGGTAGATGCTTTTGGCGGACGGCCCCTGGGTTTCGGTGCCCGTGAGGGCACCTCCACAGACTGCTCCTCCTGCACCGGGGCAGGGGCAGACTCGGCCACCTGGAGAGGAGGCACCATTGCGGGTGCTGGTTGAGAGGTGGGCGACGGGTGGGACGTGGGGGCGCCTTGAGAGGCGTCCCCGCTTCCATGTCCCCGGTCACCATCATCCCTCTCGTGGCCTCGGCCCACATCACCCCTTCCACCCTGCTGGACGGCAGTTTGGATGGCATGTGTGAGGCCTTGCAAGGCCACCCCTAGTGTGTCCCTCAGCCTGTTGGTGGCGTCGGAATGTTGCTCACCCTGAATCCGTACAGACGTTGTGAGGGCCTGCAAGGACTCGATGTGGAGCTGTGCGTGACGCTCGAGGGAGGCCAGCCTGTCCTCCACCGCAGACAGTCCCGCACCTACCCGCGACACTGTGTCGCCGGTACCCTCCTGTGCCTGCGCCACCAATGCCCACATGCAGGAGGTGGACTCCTCCATCGCCTGCGCTATTGTGGACAATGCGCGCGGCACCTCTGCCAGCACCTCAGCAATTAGCTGGTGGCCCTCGACGACTCTCCTTTTCTCTGGTGGCCCCCTGGGTTCAGCATCTGGGTCCGGCTGAGCAGAGCCTGGAGATGAGTGCTCCCTCCGTCGCGGACCCTCCGCGGCTGCCCCTGCCACCAGGGTCTGCTCATGCTCACTCGTGCGCGGTGACTCACCAAGTGCTACCCCAACTAGTTGGCGAGGGGGACCCACCGAGGTGCGTGTCTCTGCGCTGGTGGATGGTTGGCTCTGATGTGACGATGCACTCTCAGCGACCACCATGTCCTCTGAGGAATCGCCCTCCATGCTCGCTTGATCCAAAGACGCACCTGCAAGAGAACAGAGGGCACTTTGAGGCATGTGGACCAACTTGACAGTGCGCCTGATGGCAGGTGATGATACGGTCACTCGCGATCATGGGTGTTGAGTGTCAGCTTTCCCTTACCGGCCGTTTCGGCAGCGACACACTCGCCATCGGCCACCGACAGGCAATGTCGCGTGCGGGCGAGGTCGAGCGCCTCCACCTCTGCGTCGGTGAGCTCCACCACTTGCGGCGGCCCACCTCCGGTGCGTGCCCTTTCGCGGTTGTTCTTGCTCCTCTTCTCCTGTGAAGGCAAAACACAGATGTGTGAGTGGGTGCGTCTTGCATCGTGAGACGCATCGAGCATCGGTGTGGTTGGGTTGAGCGTGGCGCGGAACGGATGGGAGGAAGCGTGGGCCACGTGCCCATCCCATTGCATGGGGATTGGGGTGTGTGGTAGTGTTCGGGTGGGGTCAGGGACGGTGGGTACTTGGGGTGTTGCTCCCAAGTCCTTGGGGTGTTGCCCCTGCTGCTCACCTCCGCCGCCACCTCTGCCCATGCCTTCCTGGTTGCGGCGGCAGGGAACTTGCGCCCATCCTCCTCACGCCCTCCAGCATCAGCTGCAGTGCCAGATCTGAAAAACGGCGCGCAGCCTTTCCCCTTGGTTGAGCCATTCTCCCAGACCTCTTGCTTGCAGCAGGAGGGGCTTTGGGAGACTGCCCCTTTAACTGGAGCTCCTGCATCGCGTCGACGGTACTGCGCATGCGCAGCCGGCCGGCACGCAGCTGGGGAGCGCAGAACCCGGAAGCAGGCCTTAATGGGTCCAATTATCCCGCGATCGCGTGGGGGACGCACACAATTACCCGTCCGCGTTTTCGACGCTCCCGGAGGACCACCCGCTGGGAACCCGCAGGCCTGCTAAATTCGAGCCCCTGGTGTTGTGTTTATCTCATTTTGATGGACGAATGAATGCTTTTTTGTCCCCAACCATAACACAGTTGTCTCAATAAATATATTGACCCATGTCACAGAGTGGGAGACCTTTCTTTCAATTGATAATCCAATTAATTCGTTTGGTGATTTGTGTCGTGCAGAGCGAGGTGTGCAAGAAAATGAAAGTGTCATTTATTAATTCCGATCTTTCATTGCAAAATATCGATATTAGAGCAGACACCATGTAAACAAATGCAGAAGACTAGCATTTATATAGCAACTTCTACAACCTCAAAGCACTGAGACAGACGCGGGCCGTACAGTCCCAGACAGGAGTGAATCGTTCCCTTTTACCCACTGTACAATGTACAGGAGCTGACACTGAGACACACACGGGGCCGTACAGTCCCAGACAGGAGTGAATCGTTCCCTTTTACCCACTGTACAATATACAGGAGCTGACACTGAGACACACACGGGCCGTACAGTCCCAGACAGGAGTGAATCGTTCCCTTTTACCCACTGTGTACTGTACAATGTACAGGAGCTGACACTGAGACACACACGGGGCCGTACAGTCCCAGACAGGAGTGAATCGTTCCCTTTTACCCACTGTGTGCTGTACAATGTACAGGAGCTGACACTGAGACACACACGGGCCGTACAGTCCCAGACAGGAGTGAATCGTTCCCTTTTACCCACTGTGTGCTGTACAATGTACAGGAGCTGACACTGAGACACACACGGGCCGTACAGTCCCAGACAAGAGTGAATCGCTCCCTTTTACCCACTGTGTACTGTACAATGTACAGGAGCTGACACTGAGACACACACGGGGCCGTACAGTCCCAGACAGGAGTGAATCGTTCCCTTTTACCCACTGTGTACTGTACAATGTACAGGAGCTGACACTGAGACACACACGGGGCCGTACAGTCCCAGACAGGAGTGAATCGTTCCCTTTTACCCACTGTGTACTGTACAATGTACAGGAGCTGACACTGAGACACACACAGGCCGTACAGTCCCAGACAGGAGTGAATCGTTCCCTTTTACCCACTGTGTGCTGTACAATGTACAGGAGCTGACACTGAGACACACACGGGGCCGTACAGTCCCAGACAGGAGTGAATCGTTCCCTTTTACCCACTGTGTACTGTACAATGTACAGGAGCTGACACTGAGACACACACGGGCCGTACAGTCCCAGACAGGAGTGAATCGTTCCCTTTTACCCACTGTGTACTGTACAATGTACAGGAGCTGACACTGAGACACACACAGGGCCGTACAGTCCCAGACAGGAGTGAATCGTTCCCTTTTACCCACTGTGTACTGTACAATGTACAGGAGCTGACACTGAGACACACACAGGCCGTACAGTCCCAGACAGGAGTGAATCGTTCCCTTTTACCCACTGTGTGCTGTACAATGTACAGGAGCTGACACTGAGACACACACGGGGCCGTACAGTCCCAGACAGGAGTGAATCGCTCCCTTTTACCCACTGTGTACTGTACAATGTACAGGAGCTGACACTGAGACACACACGGGGCCGTACAGTCCCAGACAGGAGTGAATCGTTCCCTTTTACCCACTGTGTACTGTACAATGTACAGGAGCTGACACTGAGACACACACGGGGCCGTACAGTCCCAGACAGGAGTGAATCGTTCCCTTTTACCCACTGTGTGCTGTACAATGTACAGGAGCTGACACTGAGACACACACGGGGCCGTACAGTCCCAGACAGGAGTGAATCGTTCCCTTTTACCCACTGTGTACTGTACAATGTACAGGAGCTGACACTGAGACACACACAGGGCCGTACAGTCCCAGACAGGAGTGAATCGTTCCCTTTTACCCACTGTGTGCTGTACAATGTACAGGAGCTGACACTGAGACACACACGGGGCCGTACAGTCCCAGACAGGAGTGAATCGTTCCCTTTTACCCACTGTGTACTGTACAATGTACAGGAGCTGACACTGAGACACACACGGGGCCGTACAGTCCCAGACAGGAGTGAATCGTTCCCTTTTACCCACTGTACAATGTACAGGAGCTGACACTGAGACACACACGGGGCCGTACAGTCCCAGACAGGAGTGAATCGTTCCCTTTTACCCACTGTGTACTGTACAATGTACAGGAGGCACTGAGACACCCACGGGGCCGTACAATTTTTCTCCTTTACTTGTATCACTGTCAACTGAGCTCTGGTCTGTGGCAGGAAGCTGATCGGACATTGGTAACAGGTTAGTTCTCACCGCACGTCTCACACACGGGTCAGTGCTGGGCTGGTTTGATGTGGGCTGGTGTCTCCCTTTCATCTGGGCTCGTTCTTTAAAGCCGCAGACTCACACTGAGCGACTGCCATCAGCTCGAACTGTCGAGTGAGCGAGGAGATGGAAGGAGGTTTCGGAATTACTCACCAGGCTCGTCCAGTCCGAGATCACACTCGTCCAGTCCGAGATCACACTCACCCAGTCCGAGATCACACTCGCCCAGTCCGAGGTCACACTCACTCAGTCCGAGATCACACTCGCCCAGTCCGAGGTCACGCTCGCCCAGTCCGAGGTCACGCTCGTCCAGTCCGAGGTCACACTCACCCAGTCCCACATCACACTCGCCCAGTCCGAGGTCACGCTCGCCCAGTCCGAGGTCACGCTCGTCCAGTCCAAGATCACACTCGTCCAGTCCGAGATCACACTCACCCAGTCCGAGGTCACACTCACCCAGTCCGAGGTCACGCTCGCCCAGTCCGAGGTCACACTCGCCCAGTCCGAGATCACACTCACCCAGACCGAGATCATGCTCGCCCAGTCCTAGATCACGCTCGTCCAGTCCCACATCACACTCGCCCAGTCCGAGGTCACACTCGTCCAGTCCCACATCACACTCGCCCAGTCCGAGGTCACACTCGTCCAGTCCGAGGTCACGCTCGCCCAGTCCGAGATCACGCTCGTCCAGTCCGAGGTCACGCTCGTCCAGTCCGAGATCACACTCACCCAGTCTGAGATCACACTCGCCCAGTCCGAGGTCACACTCACCCAGTCCGAGATCACACTCGCCCAGTCCGAGATCACACTCGCCCAGTCCCACATCACACTCACCCAGTCCGAGATCACACTCGCCCAGTCCGAGATCACACTCGCCCAGTCCGAGATCACGCTCGCCCAGTCCGAGATCACGCTCGCCCAGTCCGAGGTCACGCTCGCCCAGTCCGAGGTCACGCTCGCCCAGTCCGAGATCACGCTCGCCCAGTCCGAGGTCACGCTCGCCCAGTCCGAGGTCACACTCACCCAGTCCGAGGTCACGCTCGCCCAGTCCGAGGTCACGCTCGCCCAGTCCAAGGTCACGCTCGTCCAGTCCGAGGTCACACTCGCCCAGTCCGAGATCACACTCACCCAGACCGAGATCATGCTCGCCCAGTCCTAGATCACGCTCGTCCAGTCCCACATCACACTCGCCCAGTCCGAGGTCACACTCGTCCAGTCCGAGATCACACTCGCCCAGTCCGAGATCACACTCGTCCAGTCCGAGATCACACTCGCCCAGTCCGAGGTCACACTCGTCCAGTCCGAGATCACACTCGTCCAGTCCGAGATCACACTCGCCCAGTCCGAGATCACACTCACCCAGTCCGAGATCACACTCGCCCAGTCCGAGATCACACTCACCCAGTCCGAGATCACACTCGCCCAGTCCGAGATCACGCTCGTCCAGTCCGAGGTCACGCTCACCCAGTCCGAGATCACGCTCGTCCAGTCCGAGATCACACTCGCCCAGTCCGAGATTACAATCACCCAGTCCCACATCACGCTCGCCCAGTCCGAGGTTACGCTCGCCCAGTCCGAGATCACACTCACCCAGTCCGAGATCACACTCGCCCAGTCCGAGGTCACACTCGCCCAGTCCGAGATCACGCTCGCCCAGTCCGAGGTCACGCTCGCCCAGTCCGAGGTCACGCTCGCCCAGTCCGAGGTCACACTCGCCCAGTCCGAGGTCACGCTCGCCCAGTCCGAGGTCACACTCGCCCAGTCCGAGATCACACTCGCCCAGTCCGAGGTCACGCACGCCCAGTCCGAGGTCACGCTCGCCCAGTCCGAGGTCACGCTCGCCCAGTCCGAGATCACACTCGCCCAGTCCCACATCACACTCACCCAGTCCGAGGTCACGCTCGCCCAGTCCGAGATCACACTCGCCCAGTCCGAGGTCACGCTCGTCCAGTCCCACATCACACTCACCCAGTCCGAGGTCACGCTCGCCCAGTCCGAGGTCACGCTCACCCAGTCCGAGATCACACTCACCCAGTCCGAGATCACACTCGTCCAGTCCGAGATCACGCTCGTCCAGTCCGAGGTCACGCTCGCCCAGTCCGAGGTCACGCTCGCCCAGTCCGAGGTCACGCTCGTCCAGTCCAAGATCACACTCGTCCAGTCCGAGATCACACTCACCCAGTCCGAGGTCACACTCACCCAGTCCGAGGTCACGCTCGCCCAGTCCGAGGTCACACTCGCCCAGTCCGAGATCACACTCACCCAGACCGAGATCATGCTCGCCCAGTCCTAGATCACGCTCGTCCAGTCCCACATCACACTCGCCCAGTCCGAGGTCACACTCGTCCAGTCCCACATCACACTCGCCCAGTCCGAGGTCACACTCGTCCAGTCCGAGGTCACGCTCGCCCAGTCCGAGATCACGCTCGTCCAGTCCGAGGTCACGCTCGTCCAGTCCGAGATCACACTCACCCAGTCTGAGATCACACTCGCTGATTCTGCGATCACACTCACCCAGTCTGAGATCACACTCACCCAGTCTGAGATCACACTCGCCCAGTCCGAGGTCACACTCACCCAGTCCGAGATCACACTCGCCCAGTCCGAGATCACACTCGCCCAGTCCCACATCACACTCACCCAGTCCGAGATCACACTCGCCCAGTCGGAGATCACACTCGCCCAGTCCGAGGTCACGCTCGCCCAGTCCGAGGTCACGCTCGCCCAGTCCGAGATCACGCTCGCCCAGTCCGAGGTCACGCTCGCCCAGTCCGAGGTCACGCTCGCCCAGTCCGAGGTCACGCTCGCCCAGTCCAAGGTCACGCTCGTCCAGTCCGAGGTCACACTCGCCCAGTCCGAGATCACACTCACCCAGACCGAGATCATGCTCGCCCAGTCCTAGATCACGCTCGTCCAGTCCCACATCACACTCGCCCAGTCCGAGGTCACACTCGTCCAGTCCGAGATCACACTCGCCCAGTCCGAGATCACACTCGTCCAGTCCGAGATCACACTCGCCCAGTCCGAGGTCACACTCGTCCAGTCCGAGATCACACTCGTCCAGTCCGAGATCACACTCGCCCAGTCCGAGATCACACTCGCCCAGTCCGAGATCACGTTCGCCCAGTCCGAGATCACACTCGCCCAGTCCGAGATCACGCTCGCCCAGTCCGAGATCACACTCACCCAGTCCGAGGTCACACTCACCCAGTCCGAGATCACACTCGCCCAGTCCGAGATCACACTCGCCCAGTCCGAGATCACACTCACCCAGTCCGAGATCACACTCACCCAGTCCGAGATCACGCTCGTCCAGTCCGAGGTCACACTCACCCAGTCCGAGATCACACTCGCCCAGTCCGAGATCACACTCACCCAGTCCGAGATCACACTCGCCCAGTCCGAGATCACGCTCGCCCAGTCCGAGGTCACGCTCGCCCAGTCCGAGGTCACGCTCGCCCAGTCCGAGATCACGCTCGCCCAGTCCGAGGTCACGCTCGCCCAGTCCGAGGTCACACTCACCCAGTCCGAGGTCACGCTCGCCCAGTCCGAGGTCACGCTCGCCCAGTCCAAGGTCACGCTCGTCCAGTCCGAGGTCACACTCGCCCAGTCCGAGATCACACTCACCCAGACCGAGATCATGCTCGCCCAGTCCTAGATCACGCTCGTCCAGTCCCACATCACACTCGCCCAGTCCGAGGTCACACTCGTCCAGTCCGAGATCACACTCGCCCAGTCCGAGATCACACTCGTCCAGTCCGAGATCACACTCGCCCAGTCCGAGGTCACACTCGTCCAGTCCGAGATCACACTCGTCCAGTCCAAGATCACACTCGCCCAGTCCGAGATCACACTCGCCCAGTCCGAGATCACACTCGCCCAGTCCGAGGTCACGCTCGCCCAGTCCGAGATCACGCTCGCCCAGTCCGAGATCACACTCGCCCAGTCCGAGATCACGCTCGCCCAGTCCGAGATCACACTCACCCAGTCCGAGGTCACACTCACCCAGTCCGAGATCACACTCACCCAGTCCGAGATCACACTCGCCCAGTCCGAGATCACACTCACCCAGTCCGAGATCACACTCACCCAGTCCGAGATCACGCTCGTCCAGTCCGAGGTCACACTCACCCAGTCCGAGATCACACTCGTCCAGTCCGAGATCACACTCGCCCAGTCCGAGATCACACTCGCCCAGTCCGAGATCACACTCGCCCAGTCCGAGATCACACTCACCCAGTCCGAGATCACACTCGCCCAGTCCGAGATCACGCTCGTCCAGTCCGAGGTCACACTCACCCAGTCCGAGATCACACTCGTCCAGTCCGAGATCACACTCGCCCAGTCCGAGATTACAATCACCCAGTCCCACATCACGCTCGCCCAGTCCGAGGTCACGCTCGCCCAGTCCGAGATCACACTCACCCAGTCCGAGATCACACTCGCCCAGTCCGAGGTCACACTCGCCCAGTCCGAGATCACACTCGCCCAGTCCGAGGTCACGCTCGCCCAGTCCGAGGTCACGCTCGCCCAGTCCGAGGTCACGCTCGCCCAGTCCGAGGTCACGCTCGCCCAGTCCGAGGTCACGCTCGCCCAGTCCGAGATCACGCTCGCCCAGTCCGAGGTCACGCACGCCCAGTCCGAGGTCACGCTCGCCCAGTCCGAGGTCACGCTCGCCCAGTCCGAGATCACACTCGCCCAGTCCCACATCACACTCACCCAGTCCGAGGTCACGCTCGCCCAGTCCGAGATCACACTCGCCCAGTCCGAGGTCACGCTCGTCCAGTCCCACATCACACTCACCCAGTCCGAGGTCACGCTCGCCCAGTCCGAGGTCACGCTCACCCAGTCCGAGATCACACTCACCCAGTCCGAGATCACACTCGTCCAGTCCGAGATCACGCTCGCCCAGTCCGAGGTCACGCTCGCCCAGTCCGAGGTCACACTCGTCCAGTGCGAGATCACGCTCGTCCAGTCCGAGATCACGCTCGCCCAGTCCGAGGTCACGCTCGTCCAGTCCGAGATCACGCTCGTCCAGTCCCACATCACACTCACCCAGTCCGAGGTCACGCTCGTCCAGTCCCACATCACACTCACCCAGTCCGAGGTCACACTCGTCCAGTCCGAGATCACGCTCACCCAGTCCGAGGTCACACTCGTCCAGTCCGAGATCACGCTCGCCCAGTCCGAGGTCACGCTCGCCCAGTCCGAGATCACGCTCGCCCAGTCCGAGATCACGCTCGCCCAGTCCGAGATCACGCTCGCCCAGTCCGAGATCACACTCACCCAGTCTGAGATCACACCCACCCAGTCCGAGATCACACTTGCCCAGTCCGAGATCACACTCAGCCCGTCTCGAGATCACACTCACCCAGTCTGAGATCACACTCGCTGAGTCTGCGATCACACTTACCCAGTCCGAGGTCACACTCACCCAGTCCGAGATCACACTCACCCAGTCCGAGGTCACACTCACCCAGTCCGAGATCACACTCGCCCAGTCTGAGATCACACTCACCCAGTCCACGATCACACTCACCCAGTCCGAGATCACACTCACCCAGTCCCACATCACACTCGCCCACTCCGAGATCACACTCACCCAGTCCGAGGTCACACTCGCCCAGTCCGAGATCACACTCGCCCAGTCTGAGATCACACTTACCCAGTCCCACATCACACTCGCCCAATCCGAGATCACACTCACCCAGTCCGAGGTCATACTCACCCAGTCCGAGATCACACTCACCCAGTCCGAGATCACACTCGCCCAGTCTGAGATCACACTTACCCAGTCCCACATCACACTCGCCCAGTCCGAGGTCACACTCACCCAGTCCACGATCACACTCACCCAGTCCGAGATCACACTCACCCAGTCCCACATCACACTCACCCAGTCTGAGATCACACTCACCCAGTCCGAGATCACACTCGCCCAATCCGAGATCACACTCACCCAGTCCCACATCACACTCGCCCAGTCCGAGATCACACTCACCCAGTCCGAGATCACACTCGCCCAGTCCGAGGTCACACTCACCCAGTCCCACATCACACTCGCCCAGTCCGAGATCACACTCACCCAGTCTGAGATCACTCTCACCCAGACCCACATCACACTCACCCAGTCCGAGATCACACTCACCCAGTCCGAGGTCACGCTCGCCCAGTCCGAGGTCACGCTCGCCCAGTCCGAGGTCACGCTCGCCCAGTCCGAGGTCACACTCGCCCAGTCCGAGATCACACTCGCCCAGTCCGAGGTCACGCACGCCCAGTCCGAGGTCACGCTCGCCCAGTCCGAGGTCACGCTCGCCCAGTCCGAGATCACACTCGCCCAGTCCCACATCACACTCACCCAGTCCGAGGTCACGCTCGCCCAGTCCGAGATCACACTCGCCCAGTCCGAGGTCACGCTCGTCCAGTCCCACATCACACTCACCCAGTCCGAGGTCACGCTCGCCCAGTCCGAGGTCACGCTCACCCAGTCCGAGATCACACTCACCCAGTCCGAGATCACGCTCGTCCAGTCCGAGATCACGCTCGCCCAGTCCGAGGTCACGCTCGCCCAGTCCGAGGTCACACTCGTCCAGTGCGAGATCACGCTCGTCCAGTCCGAGATCACGCTCGCCCAGTCCGAGGTCACGCTCGTCCAGTCCGAGATCACGCTCGTCCAGTCCCACATCACACTCACCCAGTCCGAGGTCACGCTCGTCCAGTCCCACATCACACTCACCCAGTCCGAGGTCACACTCGTCCAGTCCGAGATCACGCTCACCCAGTCCGAGGTCACACTCGTCCAGTCCGAGATCACGCTCGCCCAGTCCGAGGTCACGCTCGCCCAGTCCGAGATCACGCTCGCCCAGTCCGAGATCACGCTCGCCCAGTCCGAGATCACGCTCGCCCAGTCTGAGATCACACCCACCCAGTCCGAGATCACACTTGCCCAGTCCGAGATCACACTCAGCCCGTCTCGAGATCACACTCACCCAGTCTGAGATCACACTCGCTGAGTCTGCGATCACACTTACCCAGTCCGAGGTCACACTCACCCAGTCCGAGATCACACTCACCCAGTCCGAGGTCACACTCACCCAGTCCGAGATCACACTCGCCCAGTCTGAGATCACACTCACCCAGTCCACGATCACACTCACCCAGTCCGAGATCACACTCACCCAGTCCCACATCACACTCGCCCACTCCGAGATCACACTCACCCAGTCCGAGGTCACACTCGCCCAGTCCGAGATCACACTCGCCCAGTCTGAGATCACACTCACCCAGTCCACGATCACACTCACCCAGTCCGAGATCACACTCACCCAGTCCCACATCACACTCGCCCACTCCGAGATCACACTCACCCAGTCCGAGGTCACACTCGCCCAGTCCGAGATCACACTCGCCCAATCCGAGATCACACTCACCCAGTCCGAGGTCATACTCACCCGGTCCGAGATCACACTCACCCAGTCCGAGATCACACTCGCCCAGTCTGAGATCACACTTACCCAGTCCCACATCACACTCGCCCAGTCCGAGGTCACACTCACCCAGTCCACGATCACACTCACCCAGTCCGAGATCACACTCACCCAGTCCCACATCACACTCACCCAGTCTGAGATCACACTCACCCAGTCCGAGATCACACTCGCCCAATCCGAGATCACACTCACCCAGTCCCACATCACACTCGCCCAGTCCGAGATCACACTCACCCAGTCCGAGATCACACTCGCCCAGTCCGAGGTCACACTCACCCAGTCCCACATCACACTCGCCCAGTCCGAGATCACACTCACCCAGTCTGAGATCACTCTCACCCAGACCCACATCACACTCACCCAGTCCGAGATCACACTCACCCAGTCCGAGATCACACTCACCCAGTCCATCATCACACTCGCCCAGTCCGAGATCACACTCACCCAGTCCACGATCACACTCACCCAGTCCCACATCACACTCGCCCAGTCCCACATCACACTCACCCAGTCCGTGATCACACTCGCCCAGTCCGAGATCACACTCGCCCAGTCCGAGATCACACTCGCCCAGTCCGAGATCACACTCGCCTAGTCCCACATCACACTCGCCCAGTCCGAGATCACACTCACCTAGTCCCACATCACACTCACCAAGTCCGAGATCACACTCACCCAGTCCGAGATCACACTCACCTAGTCCCACATCACACTCACCAAGTCCGAGATCACACTCGCCCAGTCCGAGATCACACTCACCTAGTCCCACATCACACTCACCAAGTCCGAGATCACACTCATCTAGTCCCACATCACACTCACCAAGTCCGAGATCACACTCACCCAGTCCGAGATCACACTCACCTAGTCCCACATCACACTCACCAAGTCCGAGATCACACTCGCCCAGTCCGAGATCACACTCACCTAGTCCCACATCACACTCACCAAGTCCGAGATCACACTCGCCCAGTCCGAGATCACACTCACCTAGTCCCACATCACACTCACCAAGTCCGAGATCACACTCACCTAGTCCCACATCACACTCACCAAGTCCGAGATCACACTCACCCAGTCCGAGATCACACTCGCCCAGTCGGAGATCACACTCGCCCAGTCGGAGATCACACTCACCCAGTCCCACATCTGCTCCCTCCGCCCTTTCAGGCAGTGAATTCCAGATCATCGCGACTCGCTGCGTAAAAAAACATTCTCCTCGTCTCCCCCTCTTTCCCCGATTATCTTCAATCTGCGTCCTCTGGTTCCCGACCCTCCTGCCCACTGGGAAACACTCTCTCCTTATTTACTCTCTCAAAACCCCTCCTGATTTTGAACCCCTCGATTAAATCTCCCCTTAACCTTCTCTGCTCTGAGGAGAACAATTCCCAGTTTCTCCAGTCTCTCCCACATAACTGAGGTCCCTCATCCCCTGGTCCCATTCTGGGAAATCTCCCCTTAACCTTCTCTGCTCTGAGGAGAACAATTCCCAGTTTCTCCAGTCTCTCCCACATAACTGAGGTCCCTCATCCCTGGTCCCATTCTGGGAAATCTCCCCTTAACCTTCTCTGCTCTGAGGAGAACAATTCCCAGTTTCTCCAGTCTCTCCCACATAACTGAGGTCCCTCATCCCTGGTCCCATTCTGGGAAATCTCCCCTTAACCTTCTCTGCTCTGAGGAGAACAATTCCCAGTTTCTCCAGTCTCTCTCCACATATCTGAGGTCCCTCATCCCCTGGTCCCATTCTGGGAAATCTCCCCTTAACCTTCTCAGCTCTGAGGAGAACAATTCCCAGTTTCTCCAGTCTCTCTCCCACATAACTGAGGTCCCTCATGGTCCCATTCTGGGAAATCTCCTCCGCACCCTCTCCGAGACCCTGGACATCCTTCCTAAAGAGTGCGGGGCCCAGAATTGGACACAATGCTCCAGCTGAGGTCTAACCCAGTGTTTTGTAAAGGTTTAACATGGTGGTGTCCTGCACATAAATGGCCTTGGATCTTCACTCAGAGCCCTCACTCCCAGAGCGTCCATCGCAAATTCCCCCTTTTGTGATATTTTACGAGTGATCCGTTGGGCCCATTTCAGATCATCGCTGCCTGTGAGAGCAGGGTTTAATCCTGAGATGGGTTCCCTTTAGCCCCCTCTGTCTTGGGGCTGGATTTGACCTCTCTCCCTCAGGCCCAATGACTCAGCCCAGGTCGATTGCTCGCTCTGTGTGTGGCTGGCGCACAGTCTCAGCGCAGACTGGAGTGTGCGTTCCATCCCTGAGGGCTGTTAACCCTCTCAAAGCCACAGGAAGACACCTGTGAAACCGCTCATATCCCCTTTGTGGCCTCACCATTTGTTCTTGATGTGCTCTCCTGCGGTAGGCAGTTCCTCCTTGCTGCGAGAGACGATGCTCCCGGGCACTGGCTCGCCCGGCGGACGGTGTGGTCACTGAATGACCTGGGTCCCAGTGTGTGTGTGTGTGTGTATCTGTGTATCTGTATCTCTGTGTATCTGTATCTGTGTATCTGTATTTCTGTGTATCTGTATCTGTGTATCTGTGTGTATCTGTATATCTGTGTGTATCTGTGTATCTGTGTGTATCTGTGTATCTGTATCTCTGTGTATCTGTATCTGTGTATCTGTGTGTATCTGTATATCTGTGTGTATCTGTGTATCTGTGTATCTGTATCTCTGTGTATCTGTATCTGTGTATCTGTGTGTATCTGTATCTGTATATCTGTGTGTATCTGTATATCTGTGTGTATCTGTATATCTGTGTGTATCTGTATATCTGTGTATCTGTGTATCTCTGTGTATCTGTATATCTGTATATCTGTGTGTATCTGTGTATCTGTGTGTATCTGTGTATCTGTATCTCTGTGTATCTGTATCTGTGTATCTGTGTGTATCTGTGTATCTGTGTGTATCTGTATCTGTATATCTGTGTGTATCTGTATCTGTATATCTGTGTGTATCTGTATATCTGTGTGTATCTGTATATCTGTGTATCTGTGTGTATCTGTATCTGTGTATCTGTGTGTTTCTGTATCTGTATATCTGTGTGTATCTGTGTATCTGTATATCTGTGTGTATCTGTGTATCTGTGTGTATCTGTATCTGTATCTCTGTGTATCTGTATCTGTGTATCTCTGTGTATCTGTATATCTGTGTGTATCTGTGTATCTGTGTGTATCTGTGTATCTGTATCTCTGTGTATCTGTATCTGTGTATCTGTGTGTATCTGTGTATCTGTATATCTGTGTGTATCTGTATCTGTATCTCTGTGTATCTGTGTATCTGTATATCTGTGTGTTTCTGTATCTGTATATCTGTGTGTATCTGTATATCTGTGTGTATCTGTATATCTGTGTATCTGTGTGTATCTGTATCTGTGTATCTGTGTGTATCTGTATATCTGTGTGCATCTGTATATCTGTGTGTTTCTGTATCTGTATATCTGTGTGTATCTGTATATCTGTGTGTATCTGTATATCTGTGTATCTGTGTGTATCTGTATCTGTGTATCTGTGTGTATCTGTATATCTGTGTGTTTCTGTATCTGTATATCTGTGTGTATCTGTATATCTGTGTGTATCTGTATCTGTGTATCTGTGTGTATCTGTGTATCTGTGTGTTTCTGTATCTGCGTATATGTGTGTATCTGCATCTGTATATCTGTGTGTATCTGTATATCTGTGTGTATCTGTATCTGTATATCTGTGTGTATCTGTATCTGTATATCTGTGTGTATCTGTATCTGTGTATCTGTGTGTTTCTGTATCTGTATATCTGTGTGTATCTGTATATCTGTGTGTTTCTGTATCTGTATATCTGTGTGTATCTGTATCTGTATATCTGTGTGTATCTGTGTATCTGTGTGTATCTGTATCTGTATATCTGTGTGTATCTGTGTATCTGTGTATCTGTGTGTTTCTGTATCTGTATATCTGTGTGTATCTGTATATCTGTGTGTTTCTGTATCTGCGTATATGTGTGTATCTGCATCTGTATATCTGTGTGTATCTGTATATCTGTGTGTATCTGTGTATCTGTGTGTTTCTGTATCTGTATATCTGTGTGTATCTGTGTATCTGTGTGTTTCTGTATCTGTATATCTGTGTGTATCTGTATATCTGTGTGTATCTGTATCTGTGTATCTGTGTATCTGTATCTGTGTATCTGTGTGTATCTGTGTATCTGTGTGTATCTGTATCTGTGTATCTGTGTATCTGTATCTGTGTATCTGTGTGTATTTGTATCTGTGTGTATCTGTGTGTATCTGTGTGTATCTGTATCTGTGTATCTGTGTGTATCTGTATCTGTGTATCTGTGTGTATCTGTATCTGTGTATCTGTGTGTATCTGTATCTGTGTATCTGTGTGTATCTGTGTATCTGTGTGTCTCTGTATCTGTGTGTATCTGTATATCTGTGTGTATCTGTATCTGTGTATCTGTGTGTATCTGTGTATCTGTGTATCTGTGTGTATCTGTATATCTGTGTGTATCTGTATCTGTGTATCTGTGTGTATCTGTATCTGTATATCTGTGTGTATCTGTATCTGTATATCTGTGTGTATCTGTGTATCTGTGTGTCTCTGTATCTGTGTATCTGTGTGTATCTGTGTGTATCTGTATCTGTGTATCTGTGTGTATTTGTATCTGTGTGTATCTGTGTGTATCTGTATCTGTGTATCTGTGTGTATCTGTATCTGTATATCTGTGTGTATCTGTGTATCTGTGTGTTTCTGTATCTGCGTATATGTGTGTTTCTGTATCTGTGTATATGTGTGTATCTGTATCTGTGTATCTGTGTGTATCTGTATCTGTGTATCTGTGTGTATTTGTATCTGTGTGTATCTGTGTATCTGTGTGTATCTGTATCTGTGTATCTGTGTGTATCTGTATCTGTATATCTGTGTATCTGTGTGTTTCTGTATCTGCGTATATGTGTGTATCTGTATCTGTATATCTGTGTGTATCTGTATCTGTGTATCTCTGTGTATTTGTATCTGTGTGTATCTGTGTGTATCTGTATCTGTGTATCTGTGTGTATCTGTATCTGTGTATCTGTGTGTATCTGTATCTGTGTATCTCTGTGTATTTGTATCTGTGTGTATCTGTGTGTATCTGTATCTGTGTATCTGTGTGTATCTGTATCTGTGTATCTGTGTGTATCTGTATCTGTGTATCTCTGTGTATCTGTATCTGTGTATCTGTGTGTATCTGTATCTGTGTATCTGTGTGTATCTGTATCTGTGTATCTCTGTGTATCTGTATCTGTGTATCTGTGTGTATCTGTATCTGTATATCTGTGTGTATCTGTATCTGTGTATCTCTGTGTATTTGTATCTGTGTGTATCTGTGTGTATCTGTATCTGTGTGTATCTGTGTGTATCTGTATCTGTGTATCTGTGTGTATCTGTGTATCTGTGTATCTCTGTGTATCTGTATCTGTGTATCTGTGTGTACCTGTATCTGTGTATCTGTGTGTATCTGTATCTGTGTATCTGTGTGTATCTGTATCTGTGTATCTGTGTGTATCTGTATCTGTGTATCTCTGTGTATTTGTATCTGTGTGTATCTGTGTGTATCTGTATCTGTGTGTATCTTTGTGTATCTGTATCTGTGTATCTGTGTGTATCTGTATCTGTGTATCTGTGTGTATCTGTATCTGTGTATCTGTGTGTCTCTGTATCTGTGTATCTCTGTGTATTTGTATCTGTGTATCTGTATCTCTCTGTGTATCTGTATCTGTGTATATCTGTGTGTATCTGTATATCTCGGTGTATCTGTATATCTGTGTGTATCTGTGTGTCTCTGTGTATCTGTGTGTATCTGTCTATCTGTGTGTATCTGTGTGTCTCTGTGTATCTGTGTGTATCTGTGTATCTGTGTGTCTCTGTATGTCTGTGTATCTGTGTATCTGTATATCTGTGTGTATCTGTGTATCTGTATATCTGTGTGTATCTGTATCTGTGTATCTGTGTGTATCTGTATCTGTGTATCTGTGTGTATCTGTATCTGTGTATCTGTGTGTATCTGTATCTGTGTATCTGTGTGTATCTGTGTATCTGTGTGTCTCTGTATCTGTGTATCTGTGTGTATCTGTATATCTGTGTGTATCTGTATCTGTGTATCTGTGTGTATATGTGTATCTGTGTGTATCTGTGTGTATCTGTATATCTGTGTGTATCTGTATCTGTGTATCTGTGTGTATCTGTATCTGTATATCTGTGTGTATCTGTATCTGTGTATCTGTGTGTATTTGTATCTGTGTGTATCTGTGTGTATCTGTGTGTATCTGTATCTGTGTATCTGTGTGTATCTGTATCTGTATATCTGTGTGTATCTGTGTATCTGTGTGTTTCTGTATCTGCGTATATGTGTGTATCTGTATCTGTGTATCTGTGTGTATCTGTATCTGTGTATCTGTGTGTATTTGTATCTGTGTGTAT
>NW_027139234.1:467394-469894 GCF_035084215.1 Heptranchias perlo | reverse complement strand
AGTGTGATATGGAGACCAGAACTGTACACAGTGCTCCCAGTGTGATATGGAGACCAGAACTGTACACAGTGCTCCAAGTGTGGTCTAACCAAGGTATATGGAGACCAGAACTGTGCACAGTGCTCCCAGTGTGATATGGAGACCAGGACTGTACACAGTGCTCCCAGTGTGATATGGAGACCAGAACTGTACACAGTGCTCCCAGTGTGATATGGAGACCAGAACTGGACACAGTGCTCCCAGTGTGATATGGAGACCAGAACTGTGCACAGTGCTCCCAGTGTGATATGGAGACCAGAACTGTGCACAGTGCTCCCAGTGTGATATGGAGACCAGAACTGTACACAGTGCTCCAAGTGTGATATGGAGACCAGAACTGTGCACAGTGCTCCCAGTGTGATATGGAGACCAGAACTGTGCACAGTGCTCCCAGTGTGATATGGAGACCAGAACTGTGCACAGTGCTCCCAGTGTGATATGGAGACCAGAACTGTGCACAGTGCTCCCAGTGTGATATGGAGACCAGAACTGTGCACAGTGCTCCAAGTGTGATATGGAGACCAGAACTGTGCACAGTGCTCCCAGTGTGATATGGAGACCAGAACTGTGCACAGTGCTCCCAGTGTGATATGGAGACCAGAACTGTGCACAGTGCTCCCAGTGTGATATGGAGACCAGAACTGTGCACAGTGCTCCCAGTGTGATATGGAGACCAGAACTGTGCACAGTGCTCCCAGTGTGATATGGAGACCAGAACTGTACACAGTGCTCCCAGTGTGATATGGAGACCAGAACTGTGCTCAGTGCTCCCAGTGTGATATGGAGACCAGAACTGTGCACAGTGCTCCCAGTGTGATATGGAGACCAGAACTGTGCACAGTGCTCCCAGTGTGATATGGAGACCAGAACTGTGCACAGTGCTCCCAGTGTGATATGGAGACCAGAACTGTACACAGTGCTCCCAGTGTGATATGGAGACCAGAACTGTGCACAGTGCTCCCAGTGTGATATGGAGACCAGAACTGTGCACAGTGCTCCCAGTGTGATATGGAGACCAGAACTGTGCACAGTGCTCCCAGTGTGATATGGAGACCAGAACTGTGCACAGTGCTCCCAGTGTGATATGGAGACCAGAACTGTGCACAGTGCTCCCAGTGTGATATGGAGACCAGAACTGTACACAGTGCTCCCAGTGTGATATGGAGACCAGAACTGTGCACAGTGCTCCAAGTGTGATATGGAGACCAGAACTGTGCACAGTGCTCCCAGTGTGATATGGAGACCAGAACTGTGCTCAGTGCTCCCAGTGTGATATGGAGACCAGAACTGTGCACAGTGCTCCCAGTGTGATATGGAGACCAGAACTGTACACAGTGCTCCCAGTGTGATATGGAGACCAGAACTGTACACAGTGCTCCCAGTGTGATATGGAGACCAGAACTGTACACAGTGCTCCCAGTGTGATATGGAGACCAGAACTGTGCACAGTGCTCCCAGTGTGATATGGAGACCAGAACTGTGCACAGTGCTCCAAGTGTGGTCTAACCAAAGTTCTATACAAGTTTAACATAACTTCTCTGCTTTTCAATTCTATCCCTCTAGAAATGAACCCCAGTGTTTGATTTGCCTTTTTTATGACCTTAGTAACCTGCGTCACTACTTTTAGTGATTTGTGTATCTGTACCCCCAGATCCCTCTGCTCCTCTCCCCCATTTAGACTCTGATTATCCAAGCAGTATGTGGCCCCCTTATTCGTCCTGACAAAATGGACCAACTCACACTTATCTATATTGAAATTCATTTCCCAATTACTTTCCAGCGGGAGACTCGAAGATCCCTCTAGGAGACACTTCACAAAGAGCTACATGCTAAAACAAAAGTAAATCGAGGTCTTTAAGATTATGAAAGGGTTCGATAGGGTAGACGTAGAGAAGATGTTTCCCCTTGTGGGGGAGACCAGAACCAAGGGGGCCATCAATATAAGATCGTCACTAATAAATCCAATCGGGAATTCAGGAGAAACTTCTTTCCCCAGAGAGTGGTGGGAATGTGGAACTCACTCCCACAAGGAGTAGTTGAGGGGAATAGTGGAGATGGATTTAAGGGGAAGCTCGATAAACACATGAGGGAGAGAGGAATAGAAGGAGATGGTGATAGGGTGAGATGGAGTAGGGGAGGGAGGAGCAGGAACACGGGGATAGACCACAGTCGGGCCGAATGGCCTGTTTCTCTGCTGTAAAATTCTACCTCATTCTCTGCATTGTGAATGGGTGACCTCCCCCAGAGACGTAACAGAGTGTCGACACCCGAGCCCTCCGCACCAGGCCCGTGGCCGACAGATGCACTTGCAGCTAAGGACGTAGACTGTCGTGTGACTGATCTCACCACACACACACAGGATGTGGATTGAGGTGAACTCTCATTGTTTCCATCCAGTTCAAGCAACAGAGCGAAAAATGTGCTTCTCGCCTCCCGCAGTTTGCGGATCCTGATTCGCGAT
>NW_027139234.1:349894-462394 GCF_035084215.1 Heptranchias perlo | reverse complement strand
AGACAGTGTGAGGGAGAGGGATTAACATCAGTAGAGATACAGTCAGTAACACAGGGCGCTGGGGGGAGAGGGGTTACTGAGTGACAGTGTGAGGGAGAGGGATTAACATCAGTCGAGATACAGTCAGTAACACAGGGCGCTGGGGGGAGAGGGGTTACTGAGAGACAGTGTGAGGGAGAGGGATTAACATCAGTAGAGATACAGTCAGTAACACAGGGCGCTGGGGGGAGAGGGGTTACTGAGTGACAGTGTGAGGGAGAGGGATTAACATCAGTAGAGATACAGTCAGTAACACAGGGCGCTGGGGGGAGAGGGGTTACTGAGAGACAGTGTGAGGGAGAGGGATTAACATCAGTAGAGATACAGTCAGTAACACAGGGCGCTGGGGGGAGAGGGGTTACTGAGAGACAGTGTGAGGGAGAGGGATTAACATCAGTAGAGATACAGTCAGTAACACAGGGCGCTGGGGGGAGAGGGGTTACTGAGAGACAGTGTGAGGGAGAGGGATTAACATCAGTAGAGATACAGTCAGTAACACAGGGCGCTGGGGGGAGAGGGGTTACTGAGAGACAGTGTGAGGGAGAGGGATTAACATCAGTAGAGATACAGTCAGTAACACAGGGCGCTGGGGGGAGAGGGGTTACTGAGTGACAGTGTGAGGGAGAGGGATTAACATCAGTAGAGATACAGTCAGTAACACAGGGCGCTGGGGGGAGAGGGGTTACTGAGTGACAGTGTGAGGGAGAGGGATTAACATCAGTAGAGATACAGTCAGTAACACAGGGCGCTGGGGGGAGAGGGGTTACTGAGTGACAGTGTGAGGGAGAGGGATTAACATCAGTAGAGATACAGTCAGTAACACAGGGCGCTGGGGGGAGAGGGGTTACTGAGAGACAGTGTGAGGGAGAGGGATTAACATCAGTAGAGATACAGTCAGTAACACAGGGCGCTGGGGGGAGAGGGGTTACTGAGAGACAGTGTGAGGGAGAGGGATTAACATCAGTAGAGATACAGTCAGTAACACAGGGCGCTGGGGGGAGAGGGGTTACTGAGTGACAGTGTGAGGGAGAGGGATTAACATCAGTAGAGATACAGTCAGTAACACAGGGCGCTGGGGGGAGAGGGGTTACTGAGTGACAGTGTGAGGGAGAGGGATTAACATCAGTAGAGATACAGTCAGTGACACAGGGCGCTGGGGGAGAGGGGTTACTGAGAGACAGTGTGAGGGAGAGGGATTAACATCAGTAGAGATACAGTCAGTAACACAGGGCGCTGGGGGGAGAGGGGTTACTGAGTGACAGTGTGAGGGAGAGGGATTAACATCAGTAGAGATACAGTCAGTGACACAGGGCGCTGGGGGGAGAGGGGTTACTGAGTGACAGTGTGAGGGAGAGGGATTAACATCAGTAGAGATACAGTCAGTAACACAGGACGCTGGGGGGAGAGGGGTTACTGAGTGACAGTGTGAGGGAGAGGGATTAACATCAGTAGAGATACAGTCAGTGACACAGGGCGCTGGGGGAGAGGGGTTACTGAGAGACAGTGTGAGGGAGAGGGATTAACATCAGTAGAGATACAGTCAGTAACACAGGGCGCTGGGGGGAGAGGGGTTACTGAGAGACAGTGTGAGGGAGAGGGATTAACATCAGTAGAGATACAGTCAGTAACACAGGGCGCTGGGGGGAGAGGGGTTACTGAGTGACAGTGTGAGGGAGAGGGATTAACATCAGTAGAGATACAGTCAGTAACACAGGGCGCTGGGGGGAGAGGGGTTACTGAGAGACAGTGTGAGGGAGAGGGATTAACATCAGTAGAGATACAGTCAGTGATAAATTACAGAGGATTATCCTGCTGCCTTTGCTCGTCTCTGTGATCAGTAAAACATCCGAATTTACAGACTTTTTCTCCTATAAAACATTCTCGCAGTCAACGTATGATTTGCCCGTTGGTCGCAGTTTGTCTGCCTTTTGATATCTATGTCGCACCTTGTGATGTTCCCACCACTGAGCTGGAGACACCAAGCAATGTCAGCACATACAGTGTATGCCCCACTGCCTCACGCCCAGTCCCCCATCAGAGACAGGCGCCCTTCAGCCCCTCTGTCTGGGGCTTCATTTGGCCCGCAGATCCTCAGAGGGGGAACGGAGAGAATCTGACCCTCTGTCCCCCCCTCCCAGGCTTATGAAACCGGCCTCATTCGCCCCCCCCGCACCTTGCTCAGATTGAAGGGATCACTCGGCAGCCTTCACAGATGAGGGTGGGGCCTCGACTCCGATCGAGGATGGGGGAGTGTGGGGTGGGCGGTCCCCTAGACGCGGCTGCCATGCTCCGCATTTCCCTTCGATAACTCTTGGAGGAATGAGAGCCAATCTCCCAACAATGCGACACTGGCATATGGTCCATGGGCGCCAAGGTGGGGACTGGTCCCCTTTCGCCTGACAACGCTGAGACGTTTTCTCTCCCGCAACATCTCGCAATCAGCCATCCCGCGCAGCATCGGCACCAACTCCAATCCAGATCCGGTGATGGGGCCAATGCTGGTGGTTACGGTCGACCGAGGAGTCGGCCGTTTCGAGGGAGCGGCGTTGGAAGGTTCGGGGATTCAGTGGTCGAAAGCTCGCGGGCAGAAATCCAGAGGCAGTGGGGAGAGGGCTCCAGGCCAGGGAGCGGGGCTTTGGGATCCTTCTGTGCTGCGATCAACAGCGTTATTTCCTGTGGCGGTGGGCTCATGGTTGCTCCGTGCACTTGACCTGATGGTCTATTGCCCCCCAGTGCCCTCCAAACACGACACATTCAGCGATCATGTCTACAGGGTAATTACAAGAAACAACGTGGGAGAAGTGGACCATTCTTGCCTCGTTTTCCTGTCTCAGTGATTGTCTCTGTCAAACGCAAGTTGAGAAGGGACACATTAGAGTTAGAGGGAGAGTGTCAGAGATGGATCTAGAGTGAGGGAGAGAGTTGGAGATGGATCTAGAGTTAGAGAGAGAGTTGGAGATGGATCTAGAGTTAGAGAGAGAGTTGGAAATGGATCTAGAGTTAGAGAGAGAGTTGGAGATGGAACTAGAGTTAGGGAGAGAGTTGGAGATGGAACTAGAGTTAGAGAGAGAGTTGGAGATGGATCTAGAGTTAGGGAGAGAGTTGGAGATGGATCTGGAGCTAGAGAGAGTTGGAGATGGACCTGGAGTTAGAGAGATGGAGATGGATCTAGAGTTAGAGAGAGAGTTGGAGATGGATCTAGAGTTAGGGAGAGAGTTGGAGATGGATCTAGAGCTAGAGAGAGTTGGAGATGGACCTGGAGTTAGAGAGATGGAGATGGATCTAGAGTTAGAGAGAGAGTTGGAGATGGATCTAGAGTTAGAGAGAGAGTTGGAGATGGATCTAGAGTTAGAGAGAGAGATGGAGATGGATTTAGAGTTAGAGAGAGAGTTGGAGATGGATCTAGAGTTAGAGAGAGAGTTGGAGATGGATCTAGAATTAGAGAGAGAGTTGGAGATGGAACTTGAGTTAGAGAGAGAGTTGGAGATGGATCTAGAGTTAGAGAGAGAGTTGGAGATGGATCTAGAGTTAGGGAGAGAGTTGGAGATGGAACTAGAGTTAGAGAGAGAGTTGGAGATGGATCTAGAGTTAGGGAGAGAGTTGGAGATGGATCTAGAGTTAGAGAGAGAGTTGGAGATGGATCTAGAGTTAGGGAGAGAGTTGGAGATGGATCTAGAGTTAGAGAGAGAGTTGGAGATGGACCTAGAGTTAGAGAGAGAGTTGGAGATGGATCTAGAGTTAGAGAGAGAGTTGGAGATGGATCTAGAGTTAGAGAGAGAGTTGGAGATGGATCTAGAGTTAGGGAGAGAGTTGGAGATGGATCTAGAGTTAGAGAGAGAGTTGGAGATGGACCTAGAGTTAGAGAGAGAGTTGGAGATGGATCTAGAGTTAGAGAGAGAGTTGGAGATGGATCTAGAGTTAGAGAGAGAGTTGGAGATGGATCTAGAGTTAGAGAGAGAGTTGGAGATGGATCTAGAGTTAGAGAGAGAGTTGGAGATGGATCTAGAGTTAGAGAGAGAGTTGGAGATGGACCTAGAGTTAGAGAGAGAGTTGGAGATGGATCTAGAGTTAGGGAGAGAGTTGGAGATGGATCTAGAGCTAGAGAGAGTTGGAGATGGACCTGGAGTTAGAGAGATGGAGATGGATCTAGAGTTAGAGAGAGAGTTGGAGATGGATCTAGAGTTAGGGAGAGAGTTGGAGATGGATCTAGAGCTAGAGAGAGTTGGAGATGGATCTAGAGTTAGAGAGAGAGTTGGAGATGGAACTTGAGTTAGAGAGAGAGTTGGAGATGGATCTAGAGTTAGAGAGAGAGTTGGAGATGGATCTAGAGTTAGAGAGAGAGTTGGAGATGGAACTTGAGTTAGAGAGAGAGTTGGAGATGGATCTAGAGTTAGAGAGAGAGTTGGAGATGGATCTAGAGTTAGAGAGAGAGTTGGAGATGGATCTAGAATTAGAGAGAAAGTTGGAGATGGATCTAGAGTTAGAGAGAGAGTTGGAGATGGATCTAGAGTTAGAGAGAGAGTTGGAGATGGATCTAGAGTTAGAGAGAGAGTTGGAGACGGATCTAGAGTTAGAGAGAAAGTTGGAGATGGATCTAGAGTTAGAGGGAGAGAGTTGGAGATGGATCTAGAGTTAGAGAGAGAGTTGGAGATGGATCTGGAGTTAGAGAGAGAGTTGGAGATGGATCTAGAGTTAGAGAGAGAGTTGGAGATGGATCTAGAGTTAGAGAGAGAGTTGGAGATGGATCTAGAGTTAGAGAGAGAGTTGGAGATGGATCTAGAGTTAGAGAGAAAGTTGGAGATGGAACTTGAGTTAGAGAGAGAGTTGGAGATGGACCTAGAGTTAGAGAGAGAGTTGGAGATGGACCTAGAGTTAGAGAGAGAGTTGGAGATGGATCTAGAGTTAGAGAGAGAGTTGGAGATGGATCTAGAGTTAGAGAGAGAGTTAGAGATGGATCTAGAGTTAGGGAGAGAGTTGGAGATGGATCTAGAGTTAGAGAGAGAGGGTTAGAGATGGATCTAGAGTTAGAGAGAGAGTTGGAGATGGATCTAGAGTTAGAGAGAGAGTTGGAGATGGATCTAGAGTTAGAGAGAGAGTTGGAGATGGATCTAGAGTTAGAGAGAGAGTTGGAGATGGATCTAGAGTTAGAGAGAGAGTTGGAGATGGATCTAGAGTTGGAAAAGGACCTGGAGATGAATGTGGAGTTGTAGATGAACCTTGAAATACAGGGCGGAGTTCTGGTGAAGTGGGTGATTGAGGTGGAGGCTGAGTTTGGTGATCAGATGGAGATAGTTGACGCTGGGAGTTGTCAGGAACTCAGTTCTGGAGATGTGCTTGACCTGGTGTTCGACGGGCCATCACGGATCAGCGATGGGCTAGAGTTGGAAGAGATCCCCTTCGACGACCTGGTTCCAAAAACTGCAGGCTCCACTCGCAATTGATTTCATGACCTTCAAGAAAAGAGAGAGAAAGAACTCTCATTCATACCCAGCTCCTTTCACCACCTCAGGATGTCCCAAAGCGCCTCACAGCCAATGAAGTAACTTTTTCGAAGTGTGCTCACTGTTGTAATGTGGGAAACGCGGCAGCCAATTTGCTCACAGCAAGATCCCACAATGTTGGTCGAGGGATAAATATCGGGGCCCAGGACCCCGGGGAGAACTCCCCCCTGCTCTTCTTCCAATGGTGGCCGTGGGATCTTTTACATCCACCCGAGAGGGGCAGACGGGGCCTCGGTTTAATGTCTCATCCCCGATCGACGGCCCCTCTGACAGTGCGGCGCTCCCTCAGTACAGACCCTCCGACAGTGCGGCGCTCCCTCAGTACCGACCCTCCGACAGTGCGGCGCTCCCTCAGTACCGACCCTCCGACAGTGCGGCGCTCCCTCAGTACCGACCCTCCGACAGTGCGGCGCTCCCTCAGTACCGACCCTCCGACAGTGCGGCGCTCCCTCAGTACCGACCCTCCGACAGTGCGGCGCTCCCTCAGTACTGACCCTCCGACAGTGCGGCGCTCCCTCAGTACCGACCCTCCGACAGTGCGGCGCTCCCTCAGTACTGACCCTCCCACAGTGCGGCGCTCCCTCAGTACTGACCCTCCGACAGTGCGGCGCTCCCTCAGTACCGACCCTCCGACAGTGCGGCGCTCCCTCAGTACCGACCCTCCGACAGTGCGGCACTCCCTCAGTACCGACCCTCCGACAGAGCGGCGCTCCCTCAGTACCGACCCTCCGACAGTGCGGCGCTCCCTCAGTACCGACCCTCCGACAGTGCGTCGCTCCCTCAGTACCGACCCTCCGACAGTGCGGCGCTCCCTCAGTCCTGACCCTCCGACAGTGCGGTGCTCCCTCAGAGCCACAGCTGAATTTACAGTAAAGATGACCCCAGTCGGTCGAGTTGGCAGCAGGCCAACAACAGTATTTAACAGCGAAACTTTGGATCTGCATCAGTACCTTAAAAAACTTTAAAGGACCATCCACAAATCTTTGAAGGTGGCAGGACAAGTTGGGAAGGTTGTTAAAAAAGCATATGGGATCCTGGGCTTTATTAATAGAGGCACAGAGTCCAAAAGCAAGGGAGTTATGCTAAACCTTTATAAAACACTGGGTTAGACCTCAGCTGGAGTATTGTGTCCCAATTCTGGGCCCCGCACTCTTTAGGGAGGATGTCCAGGGTCTCGGAGAGGGTGCGGAGGAGATTGATCAGAATGGGACCAGGGATGAGGGACCTCAGTTACGTGGAGAGACTGGAGAAACTGGGAATTGTTCTCCTCAGAGCAGAGAAGGTTAAGGGGAGATTTCCCAGAATGGGACCAGGGATGAGGGACCTCAGTTATGTGGAGAGACTGGAGAAACTGGGAATTGTTCTCCTCAGAGCAGAGAAGGTTAAGGGGAGATTTAATCGAGGGGTTCAAAATCAGGAGGGGTTTTGAAAGAGTAAATAAGGAGAGAGTGTTTCCCAGTGGGCAGGAGGGTCGGGAACCAGAGGACGCAGATTGAAGATAATCGGGGAAAGAGGGGGAGATGAGGAGAATGTTTTTTTACGCAGCGAGTTGTGATGATCTGGAATTCGCTGCCTGAGAGGGCGGTGGGAGCAGATTCAATAATAACTTTCAAAAGGGGGAATCGGAGAGATACTCGAAGGGGGAAAATTTACAGGGCGACGGGGGATAGATTGGGACTAATTGGAGAGCTCTTTCAAAGGGCCGGCACAGGCCCGATGGGCCGAGCGGCCTCCGCCAGTGCTGTGAGGTTCTATGCTTGTCATCCAATGTACGTACCTCGCAGATGGAGATCGGGAATCTTTGACTCATGGAAAGTAAGTCTCTATATCATCGTAGTCGCTCTCCGAGGACTCGTCCATGGGTTGGTTGGCTGAACCAGAGGCCATTGGTGCTGGAGCTGTTAAAGAAAGATGGGGACAAATCACGATGTTGAACGGGCCTTATCGAGGTCGGGATGCTTGATGTCCCCAGCACAGTGCTCGGAAAACAGAAGGACATATCCGGAAATCACATCTTCACCGACAAGCACATTAATGAGGCAGAAGATTAATGAGTTTTTTCATTTATTGAAATTGTGTAATATTTATCAGTCAACCCGTCCTGTAATATGGTTTGTAGAGTGTAATGTTGAACAGTCAGTCCTTCTTGTAATATGGTTTGTAGAGTGTAATGTTGAACAGTCAGTCCATCTTGTAATATGGTTTGTAGAGTGTAATGTTGAACAGTCAGTCCATCTTGTAATATGGTTTGCAGAGTGTAATATTAAACAGAGTACATATTGTATTATGATTTGCAGAGTGTAATATTAAACAGCAGCACATATTGTAATATGGTTTGTAGAGTGTAAAATTAAACAGCAGCACATATTGTAATATGATTTGCAGAGTGTAATATTAAACAGCAGCACATATTGTAATATGATTTGCAGAGTGTAATATTAAACAGAGTACATATTGTAATATGGTTTGTAGAGTGTCATATTAAACAGCAGCACATATTGTAATATGATTTGTAGAGTGTCATATTAAACAGAGTACATATTGTAATATGATTTGCAGAGTGTAATATTAAACAGCAGCACATATTGTATTATGATTTGCAGAGTGTAATATTAAACAGCAGCACATATTGTAATATGGTTTGTAGAGTCTAATATTAAACAGCAGCACATATTGTAATATGATTTGCAGAGTGTAATATTAAACAGCAGCACATATTGTAATATGATTTGCAGAGTGTAATATTAAACAGCAGCACATATTGTAATATGGTTTGTAGAGTGTAATATTAAACAGCAGCACATATTGTAATATGATTTGCAGAGTGTAATATTAAACAGCAGCACATATTGTAATATGGTTTGTAGAGTGTAATATTAAACAGCAGCACATATTGTAATATGGTTTGTAGAGTGTAATATTAAACAGCAGCACATATTGTAATATGATTTGCAGAGTGTAATATTAAACAGAGTACATATTGTAATATGATTTGTAGAGTGTAATATTAAACAGCAGCACATATTGTAATATGATTTGCAAAGTGTAATATTAAACAGAGTACATATTGTAATATGATTTGTAGAGTGTAATATTAAACAGCAGCACATATTGTAATATGGTTTGTAGAGTGTAATATTAAACAGCAGCACATATTGTAATATGATTTGCAGAGTGTAATATTAAACAGAGTACATATTGTAATATGATTTGCAGAGTGTAATATTAAACAGCAGCACATATTGTAATATGGTTTGTAGAGTGTAATATTAAACAGCAGCACATATTGTAATATGGTTTGCAGAGTGTAATATTAAACAGCAGCACATATTGTAATATGGTTTGTAGAGTGTAATATTAAACAGCAGCACATATTGTAATATGGTTTGCAGAGTGTAATATTAAACAGCAGCACATATTGTAATATGGTTTGTAGAGTGTAATATTAAACAGCAGCACATATTGTAATATGGTTTGTAGAGTGTAATATTAAACAGCAGCACATATTGTAATATGATTTGCAGAGTGTAATATTAAACAGCAGCACATATTGTAATATGATTTGCAGAGTGTAATATTAAACAGCAGCACATATTGTAATATGGTTTGTAGAGTGTAATATTAAACAGCAGCACATATTGTAATATGGTTTGTAGAGTGTAATATTAAACAGCAGCACATATTGTAATATGATTTGCAGAGTGTAATATTAAACAGAGTACATATTGTAATATGATTTGTAGAGTGTAATATTAAACAGCAGCACATATTGTATTATGATTTGCAGAGTGTAATATTAAACAGCAGCACATATTGTAATATGGTTTGTAGAGTGTAATATTAAACAGCAGCACATATTGTAATATGGTTTGCAGAGTGTAATATTAAACAGCAGCACATATTGTAATATGGTTTGTAGAGTGTAATATTATACAGCAGCACATATTGTAATATGGTTTGTAGAGTGTAATATTAAACAGCAGCACATATTGTAATATGATTTGCAGAGTGTAATATTAAACAGAGTACATATTGTAATATGATTTGTAGAGTGTAATATTAAACAGCAGCACATATTGTATTATGATTTGCAGAGTGTAATATTAAACAGCAGCACATATTGTAATATGGTTTGTAGAGTGTAATATTAAACAGCAGCACATATTGTAATATGGTTTGCAGAGTGTAATATTAAACAGCAGCACATATTGTAATATGGTTTGTCGAGTGCAATATTAAACAGCAGCACATATTGTAATACAGTTTGTAAATTGTAAGATTAAACAGCAGCACATATTGTAATATGGTTTGTAGAGTGCAATATTAAACAGCAGCACATATTGTAATGTGGTTTGTAAATTGTAATATTAAACAGCAGCACATATTGTAATATGGTTTGTAGAGTGCAATATTAAACAGCAGCACATATTGTAATGTGGTTTGTAAATTGTAATATTAAACAGCAGCACATATTGTAATATGGTTTGTAGAGTGCAATATTAAACAGCAGCACATATTGTAATATGGTTTGTAGAGTGCAATATTAAACACTAGTCCATATTGTTAAATGGTTTGTAGAGTGTAATATTAAACAGCAGCACATATTGTAACATGGTTTGTAGAGTGTAATATTAAACAGCAGCACATATTGTAATACGGTTTGTAGAGTGTAATATTAAACAGCAGCACATATTGTAATATGGTTTGTAGAGTGTAATATTAAACAGCAGCACATATTGTAATATGGTTTTTAGAGTGTAATATTAAACACAGCACACATTGTAATATGGTTTGTAGAGTGTAATATGAAACAGACATCGCATATTGTAATATGGTTTGTAGAGTTTAACACTAAACAGACATCATATATCGTAATATGATTTGTAGAGTGTAATATTAAACTCAGCATGTATTGTAATATGGTTTGTAGAGTGTAATATTAAACACAGCACATATTGTAATATGTTTGCAGAGTGTCATATTAAACACAGCAAATATTGTAATATGGTTTGTAGAGTGTAATATTAAACAGCAGCACATATTGTAATATGGTTTTCAGAATGTAATATTAAACACAGCACACATTGGAATATGTTTGTCGAGTGTCATTTTAAACTCAGCACATATTGTAATATGCTTTGCAGAGTGCGATATTAAAGAGACAGCTCATATTGTAATATGGTTTGTAGAGTGTAATATTAAACAGCAGCACATAGTGTAATATGGTTTGCAGAGTGCGATATTAAACAGCAGCACATATTGTAATATGGTTTGTAAAGTGTAATATTAAACACAGCACATATTGTAATATGGTTTGTAGAGTGTAATATTAAACAGCAGCACATATTGTAATATGGTTTGCAGAGTGCGATAATAAACACAGCACATATTGTAATATGGTTTGCAGAGTGCGATATTAAACACAGCACACATTGTAATATGGTTTGTAGAGTGCGATATTAAACACAGCACACATTGTAATATGGTTTGCAGAGTGCGATATTAAACACAGCACATATTGTAATATGATTTGTAGAGTGTAATATTAAACACAGCACATATTGTAATCCGGTCCATTGAGTCTCACCTGTCCCAGCCCCGATCCCTGTACCTGGTAATGATGGTGCAGGCTCTGAAAGGGTCTGGATACAATCCTGCACATTCTCATACTCCTCCACGGGGAGAGTGCTCGCTGAACTTTGTAAATCGTTCATCGGAGGGAGATCTGAAAACAGAGGCCTTGTGAGAAATGATGCTTAATGTCCAGAGGATCGATCTGTAACCCGAACTCTCCCCCCAGCGCCCTGAGTTACTGACTGTATCTCTACTGATGTTAATCCCTCTCCCTCACACTGTCTCTCAGTAACCCCTCTCCCCCCAGCGCCCTGTGTTACTGACTGTATCTCTACTGATGTTAATCCCTCTCCCTCACACTGTCACTCAGTAACCCCTCTCCCCCCAGCGCCCTGTGTTACTGACTGTATCTCTACTGATGTTAATCCCTCTCCCTCACACTGTCTCTCAGTAACCCCTCTCTCCCAGCGCCCTGTGTTACTGACTGTATCTCTACTGATGTTAATCCCTCTCCCTCACACTGTCACTCAGTAACCCCTCTCCCCCCAGCGCCCTGTGTTACTGACTGTATCTCTACTGATGTTAATCCCTCTCCCTCACACTGTCTCTCAGTAACCCCTCTCCCCCCAGCGCCCTGTGTTACTGACTGTATCTCTACTGATGTTAATCCCTCTCCCTCACACTGTCTCTCAGTAACCCCTCTCCCCCCAGCGCCCTGTGTTACTGACTGTATCTCTACTGATGTTAATCCCTCTCCCTCACACTGTCACTCAGTAACCCCTCTCCCCCCAGCGCCCTGTGTTACTGACTGTATCTCTACTGATGTTAATCCCTCTCCCTCACACTGTCTCTCAGTAACCCCTCTCCCCCCAGCGCCCTGTGTTACTGACTGTATCTCTACTGATGTTAATCCCTCTCCCTCACACTGTCTCTCAGTAACCCCTCTCCCCCAGCGCCCTGTGTTACTGACTGTATCTCTACTGATGTTAATCCCTCTCCCTCACACTGTCACTCAGTAACCCCTCTCCCCCAGCGCCCTGTGTTACTGACTGTATCTCTACTGATGTTAATCCCTCTCCCTCACACTGTCACTCAGTAACCCCTCTCCCCCAGCGCCCTGTGTTACTGACTGTATCTCTACTGATGTTAATCCCTCTCCCTCACACTGTCTCTCAGTAACCCCTCTCCCCCCAGCGCCCTGTGTTACTGACTGTATCTCTACTGATGTTAATCCCTCTCCCTCACACTGTCTCTCAGTAACCCCTCTCCCCCAGCGCCCTGTGTTACTGACTGTATCTCTACTGATGTTAATCCCTCTCCCTCACACTGTCTCTCAGTCACCCCTCTCCCCCCAGCGCCCTGTGTTACTGACTGTATCTCTACTGATGTTAATCCCTCTCCCTCACACTGTCTCTCAGTAACCCCTCTCCCCCCAGCGCCCTGTGTTACTGACTGTATCTCTACTGATGTTAATCCCTCTCCCTCACACTGTCTCTCAGTAACCCCTCTCCCCCCAGCGCCCTGTGTTACTGACTGTATCTCTACTGATGTTAATCCCTCTCCCTCACACTGTCACTCAGTAACCCCTCTCCCCCAGCGCCCTGTGTTACTGACTGTATCTCTACTGATGTTAATCCCTCTCCCTCACACTGTCTCTCAGTAACCCCTCTCCCCCCAGCGCCCTGTGTTACTGACTGTATCTCTACTGATGTTAATCCCTCTCCCTCACACTGTCTCTCAGTAACCCCTCTCCCCCCAGCGCCCTGTGTTACTGACTGTATCTCTACTGATGTTAATCCCTCTCCCTCACACTGTCTCTCAGTAACCCCTCTCCCCCAGCGCCCTGTGTTACTGACTGTATCTCCACTGATGTTAATCCCTCTCCCTCACACTGTCTCTCAGTAACCCCTCTCCCCCCAGCGCCCTGTGTTACTGACTGTATCTCTACTGATGTTAATCCCTCTCCCTCACACTGTCTCTCAGTAACCCCTCTCCCCCCAGCGCCCTGTGTTACTGACTGTATCTCTACTGATGTTAATCCCTCTCCCTCACACTGTCTCTCAGTAACCCCTCTCCCCCCAGCACCCTGTGTTACTGACTGTATCTCTACTGATGTTAATCCCTCTCCCTCACACTGTCTCTCAGTAACCCCTCTCCCCCCAGCGCCCTGTGTTACTGACTGTATCTCTACTGATGTTAATCCCTCTCCCTCACACTGTCCCTCAGTAACCCCTCTCCCCCCAGCACCCTGTGTTACTGACTGTATCTCTACTGATGTTAATCCCTCTCCCTCACACTGTCTCTCAGTAACCCCTCTCCCCCAGCGCCCTGTGTTACTGACTGTATCTCTACTGATGTTAATCCCTCTCCCTCACACTGTCACTCAGTAACCCCTCTCCCCCAGCGCCCTGTGTTACTGACTGTATCTCTACTGATGTTAATCCCTCTCCCTCACACTGTCACTCAGTAACCCCTCTCCCCCAGCGCCCTGTGTTACTGACTGTATCTCTACTGATGTTAATCCCTCTCCCTCACACTGTCACTCAGTAACCCCTCTCCCCCCAGCGCCCTGTGTTACTGACTGTATCTCTACTGATGTTAATCCCTCTCCCTCACACTGTCACTCAGTAACCCCTCTCCCCCCAGCGCCCTGTGTTACTGACTGTATCTCTACTGATGTTAATCCCTCTCCCTCACACTGTCTCTCAGTAACCCCTCTCCCCCCAGCGCCCTGTGTTACTGACTGTATCTCTACTGATGTTAATCCCTCTCCCTCACACTGTCACTCAGTAACCCCTCTCCCCCCAGCGCCCTGTGTTACTGACTGTATCTCTACTGATGTTAATCCCTCTCCCTCACACTGTCTCTCAGTAACCCCTCTCCCCCAGCGCCCTGTGTTACTGACTGTATCTCTACTGATGTTAATCCCTCTCCCTCACACTGTCTCTCAGTAATCCCTCTCCCCCCAGCGCCCTGTGTTACTGACTGTATCTCTACTGATGTTAATCCCTCTCCCTCACACTGTCTCTCAGTAACCCCTCTCCCCCCAGCGCCCTGTGTTACTGACTGTATCTCTACTGATGTTAATCCCTCTCCCTCACACTGTCTCTCAGTAACCCCTCTCCCCCAGCGCCCTGTGTTACTGACTGTATCTCTACTGATGTTAATCCCTCTCCCTCACACTGTCTCTCAGTAACCCCTCTCCCCCCAGCGCCCTGTGTTACTGACTGTATCTCTACTGATGTTAATCCCTCTCCCTCACACTGTCTCTCAGTAACCCCTCTCCCCCCAGCGCCCTGTGTTACTGACTGTATCTCTACTGATGTTAACCCCTCTCCCTCACACTGTCCCTCAGTAACCCCTCTCCCCCCAGCGCCCTGTGTTACTGACTGTATCTCTACTGATGTTAATCCCTCTCCCTCACACTGTCTCTCAGTAACCCCTCTCCCCCCAGCGCCCTGTGTTACTGACTGTATCTCTACTGATGTTAATCCCTCTCCCTCACACTGTCTCTCAGTAACCCCTCTCCCGCAGCGTCCTGTGTTACTGACTGTATCTCTACTGATGTTAATCCCTCTCCCTCACACTGTCTCTCAGTAACCCCTCTCCTCCGCGGTGTTCGGCGTTACTGACTGTAACTTACCGAGTAGCTGCGAATGTTTCTGGTGAGCTGGGATCTGGGTCGTGTTCTCATACCATTCGCAGGACGATGTACTCGAGCTCTCCGTTGACCTCTGGTTTGGAAGATATTTCTTGCATCCTGGAAAGACAGTCTCATTGACTGGATTTGTACAAAAGCCTTCTGCCCAGGATGCATCTCTGGCGACATCAACGGGAATCCCGCGCTGAGAGTGGGAGTAAATCTCACTTGGACATCTCCAATGAGGGGTAATTGTCGTTTCCCTCTCTCTCTCCTCAATCCCCCCCTCTGTCTGCGGCTTGAACGGAGCCCAGTGGGCCGACGAATGGCAGATGGGAGTTTAATTTAGATAAATGTGAGGTGATGCATTTTGGTCGATCGAATCGGGCCAGGACCTACTCCGTTAATGGTAGGGCGTTGGGGAGAGTTATAGAACAAAGAGATCTAGGAGTACAGGTTCATAGCTCCTTGAAAGTGGAGTCACAGGTGGATAGGGTGGTGAAGAAGGCATTCGGCATGCTTGGTTTCATTGGTCAGAACATTGAATACAGGAGTTGGGATGTCTTGTTGAAGTTGTACAAGACATTAGTAAGGCCACACTTGGAATACTGTGTACAGTTCTGGTCACCCTATTATAGAAAGGATATTATTAAACTAGAAAGAGTGCAGAAAAGATTTACTAGGATGCTACCGGGACTTGATGGTTTGACTTATAGGGAGAGGTTGGATAGACTGAGACTTTTTTCCCTGGAGAGTAGGAGGTTTAGGGGTGATCTTATAGAAGTCTATAAAATAATGAGGGGCATAGATAAGGTAGATAGTCAAAATCTTTTCCCAAAGGTAGGGGAGTCTATAACGAGGGGGCATAGATTTAAGGTGAGAGGGGAGAGATACAAAAGGGTCCAGAGGGGCAATTTTTTCACTCAAAGGGTGGTGAGTGTCTGGAACGAGCTGCCAGAGGCAGTAGTAGAGGCGGGTACAATTTTGTCTTTTGAAAAGCATTTGGACAGTTACATGGGTAAGATGGGTATAGAGGGATATGGGCCAAGTGCAGGCAATTGGGACGAGCTTAGTGGTATAAACTGGGCGACATGGACATGTTGGGCCGAAGGGCCTGTTTCCATGTTGTAAACTTCTATGATTCTATGATTCAGAGTTCTGTGTCTGCTCTATCGCCTCCACCCAGTCCCTCCTTCACCTCCTGCACCTCCGAATCCCTCAACTCATCTTAATTGATCAAAAATACAACAGCCTGCATTTATATAGCGCCTTTAACATGGTAAATCGTCCCAGGGCGGCTTCACAGCAGCGATTATCAAACTTAATTTGACACCAAGACACATAAAGAAACATTAGGACAGGTGACTCAAAGTTTGGTCGGTTTTAAGGGGCGTCTGAAAGGAGGAGAGAGAGGCGGAGAGGTTCAGGGAGGGAATTCCAGAGCTCGGGGCCCCAGGCAGCTGAAGGCACGGCCGCCAATGGTGGAGCGATGGGAATCGGAGGGGGGGATGGACAAGAGGGCGGAATTGGAGGAGGGCAGAGATCTCGGAGGGTTGGAGGAGGTTACAGAGATAGGGAGGGGCGGGGCGAGGGGCCATGGAGGGGATTTGAACACGAGGATGAGAATTTTAAAATCGAGGTGTTCCCAGACCGGGAGCCGATGTGGGTCGAGCGAGCACAGGGTGGGGGTGATGGGTGACCCACGAGTGGAAACATCTTGGCGTGAGTTGGGATACGGGGGAGGTGGGGGGCGCAGAGACTCAGATGGGCTGAAACGTGAATTGATTGGTGAGCAAGAGGAATGCAAGAGGCGACTTGGTTTTGCCTTCTCCGTGAATGAGGCCGCGTCGCGGTGGAAGTGCACTCACGGTGAGAGCGAGGCCTCGCCGGCCGGCGTCCTCCATTGCTGCTCACGGCCCTGGCCTCCGCCTCTTGGGAAGACAAGCTCGCCGTGTCACCCGATATCTTGTACCGCAGCTCAGATCGGCGAGCTGCAACGGGAGAAAACGTTTTATTGAGAACAGTTCTGGTCTCCATATCACACTGGGAGCACTGTGCACAGTTCTGGTCTCCATATCACACTTGGAGCACTGTGCACAGTTCTGGTCTCCATATCACACTGGGAGCACTGTGCACAGTTCTGGTCTCCATATCACACTGGGAGCACTGTGTACAGTTCTGGTCTCCATATCACACTGGGAGCACTGTGCACAGTTCTGGTCTCCATATCACACTGGGAGCACTGTGCACAGTTCTGGTCTCCATATCACACTGGGAGCACTGTGCACAGTTCTGGTCTCCATATCACACTGGGAGCACTGTGTACAGTTCTGGTCTCCATATCACACTGGGAGCACTGTGCACAGTTCTGGTCTCCATATCACACTGGGAGCACTGTGCACAGTTCTGGTCTCCGTATCACACTGGGAGCACTGTGCACAGTTCTGGTCTCCATATCACACTGGGAGCACTGTGCACAGTTCTGGTCTCCGTATCACACTGGGAGCACTGTGCACAGTTCTGGTCTCCATATCACACTTGGAGCACTGTGCACAGTTCTGGTCTCCATATCACACTTGGAGCACTGTGCACAGTTCTGGTCTCCATATCACACTTGGAGCACTGTGTACAGTTCTGGTCTCCATATCACACTGGGAGCACTGTGCACAGTTCTGGTCTCCATATCACACTGGGAGCACTGTGTACAGTTCTGGTCTCCATATCACACTGGGAGCACTGTGCACAGTTCTGGTCTCCATACCACACTGGGAGCACTGTGTACAGTTCTGGTCTCCATATCACACTGGGAGCACTGTGTACAGTTCTGGTCTCCATATCACACTGGGAGCACTGTGCACAGTTCTGGTCTCCATATCACACTTGGAGCACTGTGCACAGTTCTGGTCTCCATATCACACTGGGAGCACTGTGCACAGTTCTGGTCTCCATATCACACTGGGAGCACTGAGCACAGTTCTGGTCTCCATATCACACTTGGAGCACTGTGCACAGTTCTGGTCTCCATACCACACTGGGAGCACTGTGCACAGTTCTGGTCTCCATATCACACTTGGAGCACTGTGCACAGTTCTGGTCTCCAGATCACACTTGGAGCACTGTGCACAGTTCTGGTCTCCATATCACACTGGGAGCACTGTGCACAGTTCTGGTCTCCATATCACACTGGGAGCACTGTGCACAGTTCTGGTCTCCATATCACACTGGGAGCACTGTGCACAGTTCTGGTCTCCATATCACACTGGGAGCACTGAGCACAGTTCTGGTCTCCATATCACACTTGGAGCACTGTGCACAGTTCTGGTCTCCATATCACACTGGGAGCACTGTGTACAGTTCTGGTCTCCATATCACACTGGGAGCACTGTGTACAGTTCTGGTCTCCATATCACACTGGGAGCACTGTGCACAGTTCTGGTCTCCATATCACACTGGGAGCACTGTGTACAGTTCTGGTCTCCATATCACACTGGGAGCACTGTGTACAGTTCTGGTCTCCATATCACACTTGGAGCACTGTGCACAGTTCTGGTCTCCATATCACACTTGGAGCACTGTGCACAGTTCTGGTCTCCATATCACACTGGGAGCACTGTGCACAGTTCTGGTCTCCATATCACACTGGGAGCACTGTGCACAGTTCTGGTCTCCATATCACACTGGGAGCACTGTGCACAGTTCTGGTCTCCATATCACACTGGGAGCACTGTGCACAGTTCTGGTCTCCATATCACACTGGGAGCACTGTGCACAGTTCTGGTCTCCATATCACACTGGGAGCACTGTGCACAGTTCTGGTCTCCATATCACACTGGGAGCACTGTGAACAGTTCTGGTCTCCATATTACACTGGGAGCACTGTGCACAGTTCTGGTCTCCATATCACACTGGGAGCACTGTGCACAGTTCTGGTCTCCATATCACACTGGGAGCACTGTGTACAGTTCTGGTCTCCATATCACACTGGGAGCACTGTGCACAGTTCTGGTCTCCATATCACACTTGGAGCACTGTGCACAGTTCTGGTCTCCATATCACACTGGGAGCACTGTGCACAGTTCTGGTCTCCATATCACACTGGGAGCACTGTGCACAGTTCTGGTCTCCATATCACACTGGGAGCACTGTGCACAGTTCTAGTCTCCATATCACACTGGGAGCACTGTGCACAGTTCTGGTCTCCATATCACACTGGGAGCACTGTGCACAGTTCTGGTCTCCATATCACACTTGGAGCACTGTGCACAGTTCTGGTCTCCATATCACACTGGGAGCACTGTGCACAGTTCTGGTCTCCATATCACACTGGGAGCACTGTGCACAGTTCTGGTCTCCATATCACACTTGGAGCACTGTGCACAGTTCTGGTCTCCATATCACACTGGGAGCACTGTGCACAGTTCTGGTCTCCATATCACACTTGGAGCACTGTGCACAGTTCTGGTCTCCATATCACACTTGGAGCACTGTGCACAGTTCTGGTCTCCATATCACACTGGGAGCACAGTGCACAGTTCTGGTCTCCATACCACACTGGGAGCACTGTGCACAGTTCTGGTCTCCATATCACACTTGGAGCACTGTGTACAGTTCTGGTCTCCATATCACACTGGGAGCACTGTGTACAGTTCTGGTCTCCATATCACACTGGGAGCACTGTGTACAGTTCTGGTCTCCATATCACACTGGGAGCACTGTGCACAGTTCTGGTCTCCATATCACACTTGGAGCACTGTGCACAGTTCTGGTCTCCATATCACACTGGGAGCATTGTGCACAGTTCTGGTCTCCATATCACACTTGGAGCACTGTGCACAGTTCTGGTCTCCATATCACACTTGGAGCACTGTGCACAGTTCTGGTCTCCATATCACACTTCGAGCACTGTGCACAGTTCTGGTCTCCATATCACACTGGGAGCACTGTGCACAGTTCTGGTCTCCATATCACACTGGGAGCACTGTGCACAGTTCTGGTCTCCATATCACACTGGGAGCACTGTGCACAGTTCTGGTCTCCATATCACACTGGGAGCACTGTGCACAGTTCTGGTCTACATATCACACTGGGAGCACTGTGCACAGTTCTGGTCTCCATATCACACTGGGAGCACTGTGCACAGTTCTGGTCTCCATATCACACTGGGAGCACTGTGCACAGTTCTGGTCTCCATATCACACTGGGAGCACTGTGCACAGTTCTGGTCTCCATATCACACTGGGAGCACTGTGCACAGTTCTGGTCTCCATATCACACTGGGAGCACTGTGCACAGTTCTGGTCTCCATATCACACTGGGAGCACTGTGCACAGTTCTGGTCTCCATATCACACTGGGAGCACTGTGCACAGTTCTGGTCTCCATATCACACTGGGAGCACTGTGCACAGTTCTGGTCTCCATATCACACTTGGAGCACTGTGCACAGTTCTGGTCTCCATATCACACTGGGAGCACTGTGCACAGTTCTGGTCTCCATATCACACTGGGAGCACTGTGTACAGTTCTGGTCTCCATATCACACTGGGAGCACTGTGCACAGTTCTGGTCTCCATATCACACTGGGAGCACTGTGAACAGTTCTGGTCTCCATATCACACTTGGAGCACTGTGCACAGTTCTGGTCTCCATATCACACTTGGAGCACTGTGCACAGTTCTGGTCTCCATATCACACTTGGAGCACTGTGCACAGTTCTGGTCTCCATATCACACTGGGAGCACTGTGTACAGTTCTGGTCTCCATATCACACTGGGAGCACTGTGCACAGTTCTGGTCTCCATATCACACTGGGAGCACTGTGCACAGTTCTGGTCTCCATATCACACTTGGAGCACTGTGCACAGTTCTGGTCTCCATATCACACTGGGAGCACTGTGTACAGTTCTAGTCTCCATATCACACTGGGAGCACTGTGCACAGTTCTGGTCTCCATATCACACTGGGAGCACTGTGCACAGTTCTGGTCTCCATATCACACTGGGAGCACTGTGCACAGTTCTGGTCTCCATATCACACTGGGAGCACTGTGCACAGTTCTGGTCTCCATATCACACTGGGAGCACTGTGCACAGTTCTGGTCTCCATATCACACTTGGAGCACTGTGTACAGTTCTGGTCTCCATATCACACTTGGAGCACTGTGCACAGTTCTGGTCTCCATATCACACTGGGAGCACTGTGCACAGTTCTGGTCTCCATATCACACTGGGAGCACTGTGCACAGTTCTGGTCTCCATATCACACTTGGAGCACTGTGCACAGTTCTGGTCTCCATATCACACTGGGAGCACTGTGCACAGTTCTGGTCTCCATATCACACTGGGAGCACTGTGCACAGTTCTGGTCTCCATATCACACTGGGAGCACTGTGCACAGTTCTGGTCTCCATATCACACTGGGAGCACTGTGTACAGTTCTGGTCTCCATATCACACTGGGAGCACTGTGCACAGTTCTGGTCTCCATATCACACTGGGAGCACTGTGCACAGTTCTGGTCTCCATATCACACTGGGAGCACTGTGAACAGTTCTGGTCTCCATATCACACTGGGAGCACTGTGTACAGTCCTGGTCTCCATATCACACTGGGAGCACTGTGCACAGTTCTGGTCTCCATATCACACTGGGAGCACTGTGCACAGTTCTGGTCTCCCTATCACACTGGGAGCACTGTGCACAGTTCTGGTCTCCATATCACACTGGGAGCACTGTGCACAGTTCTGGTCTCCATATCACACTGGGAGCACTGTGCACAGTTCTGGTCTCCATATCACACTGGGAGCACTGTGCACAGTTCTGGTCTCCCTATCACACAGGGAGCACTGTGCACAGTTCTGGTCTCCATATCACACTGGGAGCACTGTGTACAGTTCTGGTCTCCAAATCACACTGGGAGCACTGTGTACAGTTCTGGTCTCCATATCACACTTGGAGCACTGTGCACAGTTCTGGTCTCCATATCACACTGGGAGCACTGTGTACAGTTGTGGTCTCCATATCACACTGGGAGCACTGTGTACATTTCTGGTCTCCATATCACACTGGGAGCACTGTGCACAGTTCTGGTCTCCATATCACACTGGGAGCACTGTGTACAGTTCTGGTCTCCATATCACACTGGGAGCACTGTGTACAGTTGTGGTCTCCATATCACACTGGGAGCACTGTGTACAGTTGTGGTCTCCATATCACACTGGGAGCACTGTGCACAGTTCTGGTCTCCATATCACACTGGGAGCACTGTGCACAGTTCTGGTCTCCATATCACACTGGGAGCACTGTGCACAGTTCTGGTCTCCATATCACACTGGGAGCACTGTGTACAGTTCTGGTCTCCATATCACACTGGGAGCACTGTGTACAGTTCTGGTCTCCATATCACACTTGGAGCACTGTGCACAGTTCTGGTCTCCATATCACACTGGGAGCACTGTGTACAGTTGTGGTCTCCATATCACACTGCGAGCACTGTGTACAGTTCTGGTCTCCATATCACACTGGGAGCACTGTGCACAGTTCTGGTCTCCATATCACACTGGGAGCACTGTGCACAGTTCTGGTCTCCATATCACACTGGGAGCACTGTGCACAGTTCTGGTCTCCATATCACACTTGGAGCACTGTGCACAGTTCTGGTCTCCATATCACACTGGGAGCACTGTGTACAGTTCTGGTCTCCATATCACACTGGGAGCACTGTGCACAGTTCTGGTCTCCATATCACACTGGGAGCACTGTGTACAGTTCTGGTCTCCATATCACACTGGGAGCACTGTGTACAGTTCTGGTCTCCATATCACACTGGGAGCACTGTGTACAGTTCTGGTCTCCATATCACACTTGGAGCACTGTGCACAGTTCTGGTCTCCATATCGCACTGGGAGCACTGTGCACAGTTCTGGTCTCCATATCACACTGGGAGCACTGTGTACAGTTCTGGTCTCCATATCACACTGGGAGCACTGTGTACAGTTCTGGTCTCCATATCACACTGGGAGCACTGTGTACAGTTGTGGTCTCCATATCACACTGGGAGCACTGTGTACAGTTCTGGTCTCCATATCACACTGGGAGCACTGTGCACAGTTCTGGTCTCCATATCACACTGGGAGCACTGTGTACAGTTGTGGTCTCCATATCACACTGGGAGCACTGTGTACAGTTCTGGTCTCCATATCACACTGGGAGCACTGTGCACAGTTCTGGTCTCCATATCACACTGGGAGCACTGTGCACAGTTCTGGTCTCCATATCACACTGGGAGCACTGTGTACAGTTCTGGTCTCCATATCACACTGGGAGCACTGTGCACAGTTCTGGTCTCCATATGACACTGGGAGCACTGTGCACAGTTCTGGTCTCCATATCACACTGGGAGCACTGTGCACAGTTCTGGTCTCCATATCACACTTGGAGCACTGTGCATAGTTCTGGTCTCCATATCACACTGGGAGCACTGTGCACAGTTCTGGTCTCCATATCACACTGGGAGCACTGTGCACAGTTCTGGTCTCCATATCACACTGGGAGCACTGTGCACAGTTCTGGTCTCCATATCACACTGGGAGCACTGTGCACAGTTCTGGTCTCCATATCACACTGGGAGCACTGTGCACAGTTCTGGTCTCCATATCACACTTGGAGCACTGTGCACAGTTCTGGTCTCCATATCACACTTGGAGCACTGTGCACAGTTCTGGTCTCCATATCACACTGGGAGCACTGTGTACAGTTCTGGTCTCCATATCACACTGGGAGCACTGTGCACAGTTCTGGTCTCCATATCACACTGGGAGCACTGTGCACAGTTCTGGTCTCCATATCACACTTGGAGCACTGTGCACAGTTCTGGTCTCCATATCACACTGGGAGCACTGTGTACAGTTCTGGTCTCCATATCACACTGGGAGCACTGTGCACAGTTCTGGTCTCCATATCACACTGGGAGCACTGTGCACAGTTCTGGTCTCCATATCACACTGGGAGCACTGTGCACAGTTCTGGTCTCCATATCACACTGGGAGCACTGTGCACAGTTCTGGTCTCCATATCACACTGGGAGCACTGTGCACAGTTCTGGTCTCCATATCACACTTGGAGCACTGTGTACAGTTCTGGTCTCCATATCACACTTGGAGCACTGTGCACAGTTCTGGTCTCCATATCACACTGGGAGCACTGTGCACAGTTCTGGTCTCCATATCACACTGGGAGCACTGTGCACAGTTCTGGTCTCCATATCACACTTGGAGCACTGTGCACAGTTCTGGTCTCCATATCACACTGGGAGCACTGTGCACAGTTCTGGTCTCCATATCACACTGGGAGCACTGTGCACAGTTCTGGTCTCCATATCACACTGGGAGCACTGTGCACAGTTCTGGTCTCCATATCACACTGGGAGCACTGTGTACAGTTCTGGTCTCCATATCACACTGGGAGCACTGTGCACAGTTCTGGTCTCCATATCACACTGGGAGCACTGTGCACAGTTCTGGTCTCCATATCACACTGGGAGCACTGTGAACAGTTCTGGTCTCCATATCACACTGGGAGCACTGTGCACAGTTCTGGTCTCCATATCACACTGGGAGCACTGTGAACAGTTCTGGTCTCCATATCACACTGGGAGCACTGTGCACAGTTCTGGTCTCCATATCACACTTGGAGCACTGTGCACAGTTCTGGTCTCCATATCACACTTGGAGCACTGTGCACAGTTCTGGTCTCCATATCACACTGGGAGCACTGTGTACAGTTCTGGTCTCCATATCACACTGGGAGCACTGTGCACAGTTCTGGTCTCCATATCACACTGGGAGCACTGTGCACAGTTCTGGTCTCCCTATCACACTGGGAGCACTGTGTACAGTTGTGGTCTCCATATCACACTGGGAGCACTGTGTACAGTTGTGGTCTCCATATCACACTGGGAGCACTGTGCACAGTTCTGGTCTCCATATCACACTGGGAGCACTGTGCACAGTTCTGGCCTCCGTATCACACTGGGAGCACTGTGTACAGTTCTGGTCTCCATATCACACTGGGAGCACTGTGCACAGTTCTGGTCTCCATATCACACTGGGAGCACTGTGCACAGTTCTGGTCTCCATATCACACTTGGAGCACTGTGCACAGTTCTGGTCTCCATATCACACTGGGAGCACTGTGTACAGTTCTGGTCTCCATATCACACTGGGAGCACTGTGTACAGTTCTGGTCTCCATATCACACTTGGAGCACTGTGCACAGTTCTGGTCTCCATATCACACTGGGAGCACTGTGTGCAGTTGTGGTCTCCATATCACACTGGGAGCACTGTGTACAGTTCTGGTCTCCATATCACACTGGGAGCACTGTGCACAGTTCTGGTCTCCATATCACACTGGGAGCACTGTGTACAGTTCTGGTCTCCATATCACACTTGGAGCACTGTGCACAGTTCTGGTCTCCATATCACACTGGGAGCACTGTGTACAGTTGTGGTCTCCATATCACACTGGGAGCACTGTGTACAGTTCTGGTCTCCATATCACACTGGGAGCACTGTGTACAGTTCTGGTCTCCATATCACACTGGGAGCACTGTGTACAGTTGTGGTCTCCATATCACACTGGGAGCACTGTGTACAGTTGTGGTCTCCATATCACACTGGGAGCACTGTGCACAGTTCTGGTCTCCATATCACACTGGGAGCACTGTGCACAGTTCTGGTCTCCATATCACACTTGGAGCACTGTGCACAGTTCTGGTCTCCATATCACACTGGGAGCACTGTGCACAGTTCTGGTCTCCATATCACACTGGGAGCACTGTGTACAGTTCTGGTCTCCATATCACACTGGGAGCACTGTGCACAGTTCTGGTCTCCATATGACACTGGGAGCACTGTGCACAGTTCTGGTCTCCATATCACACTTGGAGCAATGTGCACAGTTCTGGTCTCCATATCACACTGGGAGCACTGTGTACAGTTCTGGTCTCCATATCACACTGGGAGCACTGTGTACAGTTCTGGTCTCCATATCACACTGGGAGCACTGAGCACAGTTCTGGTCTCCATATCACACTTGGAGCAATGTGCACAGTTCTGGTCTCCATATCACACTGGGAGCACTGTGCACAGTTCTGGTCTCCATATCACACTGGGAGCACTGTGCACAGTTCTGGTCTCCATATCACACTGGGAGCACTGTGCACAGTTCTGGTCTCCATATCACACTTGGAGCACTGTGCACAGTTCTGGTCTCCATATCACACTTGGAGCACTGTGCACAGTTCTGGTCTCCATATCACACTGGGAGCACTGTGCACAGTTCTGGTCTCCATATCACACTTGGAGCACTGTGCACAGTTCTGGTCTCCATATCACACTGGGAGCACTGTGCACAGTTCTGGTCTCCATATCACACTGGGAGCACTGTGTACAGTTCTGGTCTCCATATCACACTTGGAGCACTGTGTACAGTTCTGGTCTCCATATCACACTGGGAGCACTGTGCACAGTTCTGGTCTCCATAATCACACTGGGAGCACTGTGCACAGTTAGGTCTCCATATCACACTGGGAGCACTGTGTACAGTTCTGGTCTCCATATCACACTGGGAGCACTGTGTACAGTTCTGGTCTCCATATCACACTTGGAGCACTGTGTACAGTTCTGGTCTCCATATCACACTGGGAGCACTGTGCACAGTTCTGGTCTCCATATCACACTTGGAGCACTGTGCACAGTTCTGGTCTCCATATCACACTGGGAGCACTGTGCACAGTTCTGGTCTCCATATCACACTGGGAGCACTGTGCACAGTTAGGTCTCCATATCACACTGGGAGCACTGTGTACAGTTCTGGTCTCCATATCACACTGGGAGCACTGTGTACAGTTGTGGTCTCCATATCACACTGGGAGCACTGTGTACAGTTCTGGTCTCCATATCACACTGGGAGCACTGTGCACAGTTCTGGTCTCCATATCACACTGGGAGCACTGTGCACAGTTCTGGTCTCCATATCACACTGGGAGCACTGTGCACAGTTCTGGTCTCCATATCACACTGGGAGCACTGTGCACAGTTCTGGTCTCCATATTATAAGAAGGATATAGAGGCACTGGAGAAGGTGCAAAAAAGATTTACGAGGCTGATCCCAGAACTGAGAGGTTTATAACTATCAGGAAAGACTGAACAGGCTGGGGCTCTTTTCTCTGGAAAAGAGAAGACTGAGGGGTGAGCTGATCGAGGTCTTTAAGATTATGAAAGGGTTCGATAGGGTAGACGTCGAGATGTTTCTACTTGTGGGGGAGACCAGAACTCGGGGGCCATAAATATAAGATCGTCACTAATAAATCCAATCGGGGAATTCAGGAGAAACTTCTTTCCCCAGAGAGCGGTGGGAATGTGGAACTCGCTCCCACAAGGAGTAGTTGAGGTGAATAGTGGAGATGGATTTAAGGGGAAGCTCGATAAACACATGAGGGAGAAAGGGATAGAAGGAGATGGTGAGAGGGTGAGATGGAGTAGGGGAGGGAGGAGCAGGAACACGGGGATAGACCACAGTCGGGCCGAGTGGCCTGTTTCTGAGCTGTAGACTCCATGTGACTCTATGCAGTCAACGAGGGAATGGGTCAGAAAGAGGGGTTGAGGTGAACGCCACATTACGTTGAACCTTACAGCACGGAAACAGGCCATTCGGCCCGACTGGTCTATCCCGGTGTTTGTGCTCCACACGAGCCCCCTCCCTCCCTAATTTTAAGAAGAACAGAAAGATCCACATTAACACAGCCCCCTTCCCGACCTCGGAAAGCACCTCACGGTCAATGAATTTGTCACGCGAGGGGAACGCAGAAGCCGAGTCGTGCACAGCAAGATCCCACGGAGATGGCTGCGGAGATGGATGCCTTCCGAAACGTCAGGTCATGGCACCCAAAGAATCATGATTTGTCGGACCGGGTCGCCTTTGCCTGCCTGTCAATTTTGCAGGTTTGTCGGCCGCTGCCCGCCGAGAGGGGATTTGAACACTCGTCCAGCCTCAGAGTTGGGAGCTGACCCTCCACTGACTGGGTTATCTGGCCCCCGGGGGCCGATGGGGCTCCAGACGGGAAGCAAGCCCACCCAGGATCCCATGGGATTCTCCTGACTCCAGGACCATTGGCACGGATGGGACGCCTCCTCCAGCACAGACCCCAGCCCCCTCCGACTTTGGCAGGGGTTCCTCGTCCATCAATCGTAGGGCCACGGAGGTCTGGCTCGGCTGTCCACAAGATGCTGAGAGGACTTTAGGGTCCTGAGGGAAGGGCTCCATTGCAATGGATTTTTAAATTCTCACCCTCGTGTTCAAATCCCTCCAGGGCCCCTCGCCCTCCCTCCCGATCTCTGGAACCTCCTACGACCCTCCGAGATCTCGGCCCTCCTCCAATCCCGCCCTCTTGTCCATCCCCCCCGCCGATTCCCACCGCTCCACCATTGGCGGCCGTGCCTTCAGCTGCCTGGGGCCCTGAGCTCTGGAATTCCCTCCCTAAACCTCTCCCCCTCTCTCTCTCCCCTCCTCCTTTAAGACGCTCCTTAAAACCTCCCTCTTTGACCGAGCTTTTGGTCGCCTGTCCCTAATATCTCCTTATGTGGCTCGGAGTCAAATTTAGTCTGATAATCGCTCCTGCGATGCTCCTGGGGACATTTTTTTATTCGTTCATGGGATGTGGGCGTCGCTGGCGAGGCCGGCATTTATTGCCCATCCCTAATTGCCCCTTGAGAAGGTGGTGGTGAGCCGCCTTCTTGAACCGCTGCAGTCCGTGTGGTGACGGTTCTCCCACAGTGCTGTTAGGGAGGGAGTTCCAGGATTTTGACCCAGCGACGATGAGGGAACGGCCGATATATTTCCAAGTCGGGATGGTGTGTGACTCGGAGGGGAACGTGCAGGTGGTGTTGTCCCCATGCGCCTGCTGCCCTTGTCCTTCTAGATGGTAGAGGTCGCGGGTTTGGGAGGTGCTGTCGAAGAAGCCTTGGCGAGTTGCTGCAGTGCATCCTGTGGATGGTACACACTGCAGCCACTGTGCGCCGGTGGTGAAGGGAGTGAATGTTTAGGGTGGTGGATGGGGTGCCAATCAAGCGGGCTGCTTTGTCCTGGATGGTGTCGAGCTTCTTGAGTGTTGTTGGAGCTGCACTCATCAAGGCAAGTGGAGAGTATTCCATCACACTCCTGACTTGTGCCTTGTAGATGGTGGAAAGGCTTTGGGGAGTCAGGAGGTGAGTCACTCGCCGCAGAATACCCAGCCTCTGACCTGCTCTCGTAGCCACAGTATTTATATGGCTGGTCCAGTTAAGTTTCTGGTCAATGGTGACCCCCAGGATGTTGATTGTGGGGGACTCGGCGATGGTAATTGAGAGACGGGAAAAGGCCCTTTGGTCCATCCAGCCTGTCCCACACAATTCAGCTCAAGATTTTGCCCCTTTTCCCAGGTAAACAACATGCATTTAGGAGGCGGTTCTTTTCCAGAGACAAGTTGGCCTCTGGAACAGGCTGCCGGCTCGGGTGATGGACGCCGATTGGCTGAATTCCTGCAAGGGGAGAGCTGGACCCCGTTTCTCTCTGGGGCGGAGATCTCCTCGTACAAGAGGGAGGTACCTGGGAACGTTGATCAGGGCCTGGGTAGTCTCCTGGTCTAGTCTTGATCGCCTAAGGCAGGGGTGGGGGGCAGACGTCAGAGAGGACTATCCCAGATTTTCATCACCCCAAAATTGGCCGTGGTATCATCATTTTATGGTACAGGCTGGATGGACCAAATGTGCATCATTTCCTGTCCGTCATTGTTCCCATACAGTTCCTTTCACGTAGTAAAACGTCCCAGGAGCGTAAATCAGACAAAATTTGACACCGAGCCACATACGGAGATATTAGGACAGGTGACCAAAAGCTCGGTCAAAGAGGGAGGTTTTAAGGAGGAGGGAGAGAGAGAGGCGGAGAGGTTCAGGGAGGGAATTCCAGAGCTCAGGGCCCCAGGCAGCTGAAGGCACGGCCGCCAATGGTGGGAGCGATGGGAATCGGGGGGATGGACAACGGAGGGATGCAGAGATCTCGGAGGGTTGTAGGGGCTGGAGGAGGTTACGGAGATAGAAGGGGAGGGGGGCCCTGGAGGGGAATTGAACACGAGGGTGAGAATTTTAAAAATGGAGGCGCTCCCCGTGATCCCAGTGCAACTTTAAAGGATAGGTGCCTCAGCGCCTTTCTGCCTGGCGTTTGTGCAGGTGGGGGCTCAGCACCTCCAGGGGAACGCAGAGGATAATTGAGGGTCTCCACACCGGCCTGAGGCTTACCTTTACTGTCCGTGGATGTCTTCACCTCTGGGAGTGGCATGAAGCCAGGAATCGTCCGGTCTGATTGCTTTGGGACAGAATCTGTGGGGGAGCAAGAGATGGCAAATGGCATGAACGAGAGAAAGGAAGAGGGAAAGAGAGAAAGAAAGAGAGGAAGAGAGAGAGGAAGAGAGGGAGGAAGAGAGAAAGAGAGAGAGAAAGAGAGAGGGCAAAGAGAGAAAAAGAGAGAGGAAAAAGAGAGAAAGAGAGACAGAGAGAGAGAAAGAGAGAGGGCAAAGAGAGAAAAAGAGAGAGGAAAAAGAGAGAAAGAGAGATGGAGAGAGAGAAAGAGAGAGAGACAGAGAGAGAGGGGAAGAAAGAGAGAGAGAGAAAGAGAAAGAAAGAGAGAAACAGAAAGAGAGAGAAAGAGAGAGAGGAAGAGAGAGAGGAAGAGAGAAAGAGAGAGAGAAAGAGAGAGGGCAAAGAGAGAAAAAGAGAGAGGAAAAAGAGAGAAAGAGAGAAAGAGAGATGGAGAGAGAGAAAGAAAGAGAGAGAGACAGAGAGAGAGGGGAAGAAAGAGAGAGAGAGAGAGAGAAAGAGAGAGAGAGAAAGAAAGAGAGAAACAGAAAGAGAGAGAAAGAGAGAAAGGGAGAGAGGAAGAGAGGAAAAGAGAGAGAGAAGGAGAGAGAGGAAGAAAGAGAGAAAGAAAGAGAGAAACAGAGAGAGAAAGAGAGGAAGAAAGAAACAGAGAGAGAGAAAGAAAGAAAGAAAGAGAGAAAGGAAGAGAGAAAGAGAGGAAGAGAGGAAAAACAGAGAAAGAAAGAGAGAAAGAGAGAAATAGAAAGGGAGAAAGAAAAAGAGAAAGAGAGAGAGAAGGAGAGAGAGGAAGAAGGAGAAAAAGAAAGAGAGGAAGAAAGAGAAAGAAAGAGAGAAAGGAACCAAGAAAGAGAGAGAGAGAAAGAGAGAGAGGAAATAAGAGAGAAAGAGAGAGAGAGAGAGAGCAAGAAAGATTTGCATTTATATAGCGCCTTTCATGACCTCAGGACGTCCCAAAGTGCCTTACAGCCAAAGTGGAAGAGGATTCAATGGGTGGGGAGAGTCCATGATAGGGGAGAGTGTCCATGGGCCGTGGGGGGAGATTAAATGGGTGGGGAGAGTCCATGATAGGGGAGAGTGTCCATGGACCATGGGAGGAGATTAAATGGGTGGGGAGAGTCCATGATAGGGGAGAGTGTCCATGGGCTGGGGGAGGAGGAGATTCAATGGGTGGGGAGAGTCCATGATGGGGGAGAGTGTCCATGGGCTGGGGGAGGAGATTAAATGGGTGGGGAGAGTCCATGATAGGGGAGAGTGTCCATGGGCTGTGGGAGGAGGAGATTCAATGGGTGGGGAGAGTCCATGATGGGGGAGAGTGTCCATGGGCTGTGGGAGGAGATTAAATGGGTGGGGAGAGTCCATGATAGGGGAGAGTGTCCATGGGCTGTGGGAGGAGATTAAATGGGTGGGGAGAGTCCATGATAGGGGAGAGTGTCCATGGGCTGTGGGAGGAGATTAAATGGGTGGGGAGAGTCCATGATAGGGGAGAGTGTCCATGGACCATGGGAGGAGATTAAATGGGTGGGGAGAGTCAATGATAGGGGAGAGTGTCCATGGGCTGGGGGAGGAGATTAAATGGGTGGGGAGAGTCCATGATAGGGGAGAGTGTCCATGGGCTGGGGGAGGAGATTAAATGGGTGGGGAGAGTCAATGATAGGGGAGAGTGTACATGGGCTGTGGGAGGAGATTAAATGGGTGTAACAGGGTCGTAACATTGTAACTTTAGGAACAGCAGGAGGCCATTCAGCCCCTCGAGCCTGTTCCGCCATCCAATGAGACCATGTCTGATCTGTATCTTAACCCCATTTACCCCCCCTTGGTTCCCTAACCCTTAATCCCCCTCACCCAACAAAAATCGATCGATCTCAGGTTTGAAATTCCCAATTGACCCCCGGCCCCGACAGCTTTTTGGGGGGAGAGAGTTCCAGATTCCCCACTCCCCCTTTGTGTGAAGAAATGCTTCCTGACATCACCCCTGGACGGGCCCAGCTCTCATTTTAAGATTCTGCCCCCTTGTTCTGGACTCTCTCCCCCGACCCCCCGGACCAGAGGAAATAGTTTCTCTCCATCGACCCTATCGAATCCTTCAATCATCTCAAACCCCTCGATTAGATCGCCCCTCAATCTTCTACACTCGAGGGAACACAAGCCCGGTCTGTGCGACCCGTCCTCGGGATTCAACCCTTTTAGCCCCGGGGATCGTTCTGGGGAATCTGGGCCTCACCCTCCCTCCGAGGGCCGATATATCCTTCCCGAGGGGCGGTGTCCAGGACTGGACGCAGCTCCTCCAGATGGCGTCTGACCAAGGTTGTATATATAACTGAAGCATAACTTCCTCTCTGTATTCCAGCCCCCTTGAGATAAAGGGCAATGTTCAATTCAACTTTTTGATTGCTCTTTGTACCTGTCCACTGGTTTTTAACGATTGGTGCATTTGAGGTTCAGAAAAACAGGATATTTTTTTGAATGGTGAGAAACTATTAAATGTTGGTGTTCAGAGGGATTTGGGTGTCCTGGTACACGAAACACAGAAAGTTAACATGCAGGTACAGCAAGCATTCAAGAAGGCAAATGGTACGTTGGCCTTTATTGCAAGGGGTTGGAGTACAAGAGTAAGGAAGTCTCACTACAATTGTACAGGGATTTGGTGAGACCTCACCTGGAGCACTGTGTACAGTTTTGGTCTCCTTATCTCAGGAAGGATAGACTTGCCTTAGAGGCGGTGCAATGAAGATTCACTAGATTAATTCCTGGGATGAGAGGGTTGTCCTATGAGGAGAGGTTGAGTAGAATGGGCCGATACTCTCTGGAGTTTAGAAGAATGAGAGGTGATCTCATTGAAACAGATAAGGTTCTGAGGGGGCTTTTGACAGGGTAGATGCTGAGAGGCTGTTTCCCCCCTGGCTGGAGAGTCTAGAACCAGGGGGCATAGTCTCAGGATAAGGGGTCGGCCATCCTAGACTGAGATAAGGAGGAATTTCTTCACTCGGAGGGTGGTGAATCTTTGGAATTCTCAAACCCAGAGGGCTGTGGATGCTCAGACGTTGAGAATATTCAAGGCTGAGATGGATGGATTTTTGGACTCGAGGGGAATCAGGGGATCAGGCGGGAAAGTGGAGTTGAGGTCGAAGATCAGCCATGATCTGATTGAATGGCGGAGCAGGCTCGAGGGGCCGAATGGCTGACTCCTGCTCCTATTTCTCATGTTCTTATGTAACTATTGTCAATTGAGTGACACTCCCTTAGGTTCGAATCTCCTCAAATTCTGGAAAATCTTGGTGTAATGTGCTACAGAATTCTCAATGATTGGCTTATAGATCACCTCCATAACATCAACCGTCTCCGCCCCCTGCCTCAGCTCATCTGCTGCTGAAACCCTCATCCGTGCCTTTGTTACCTCCAGACTCCACTATTCCAATGATCTCCTGGCCAGCCTCCCATCTCCGACCCTCCGGAAACTCCAGCTCATCCAAAACTCTGCTCAACTCACACCGAGTCCTGTTCACCCATCACCCCGCTGTGCTCGCTGGACCTACATTGGCTCCCGGTCTGTCTGGCAACGCCTCGGTTTTAAAATTCTCCATCATTGCGTTCAAATCCCTCCATGGCCCCTCCCTCCCTATCTCTCTAACCTCCTCCAACCCTCCCAGATCTCGGCCCTCCTCCAATTCTGACCTCTTGTCCATCCTCCCCGATTCCCATCGCTCCAGCATTGGCGGCCGTGCCTTCAGCTGCCTGGGGCCCTGAGCTCTGGAATTCCCTCCCTAAACCTCTCCGCCTCTCTCTCTCTCCTCCTTTAAGACGCTCCTTAAAACCTCCCTCTTTGACCGAGCTTTTGGTCGCCTGTCCTGACATCTCCTCAAGTGGCTCGGTGTCAAATTTTGTTTGATAATCTCTCCTGTGAAGCACCTCGGGACGATTTACTACGTAAAAGGCGCTATATAAATGCAGGTTATTGTTGTCGAGGAATGTGCCACATTCCCACCCAACGATGACCCTTTACCTGGAGGCTAACCTCTTGCCTATGTGGTCGCTCCATGGTACCAGTTTAAAGCCCAGGATCACATTGACGTTCTTTCTCTGGGTCTGGTCTTTGACAATTGTTGGGACCATAGACACCTACCCAACTCCCAAACCCAATACTTACATTTAAAAGTGGAGAAATTGGGACCATGGTTTGGAGCAAAGCTGTCGTAGTCCTCGTAGTCATCTCCAAAGGAATCTGAGTCTCCGTTAATTTGTCTTGCAGCCAGGGGAACTGCAGCACAAACCAGGGACACAAGTAATTGGTACATGCAAACGGTATAGACAAGAGATTGGTACATGTAAACGGTATAGACAAGAGATTGGTACATGTAAACGGTATAGACAAGAGATTGGTACATGCAAACGGTATAGACAAGAGATTGGTACATGTAAACGGTATAGACAAGAGATTGGTACATGTAAACGGTATAGACAAGAGATTGGTACATGCAAACGGTATAGACAAGAGATTGGTACATGGAAACGGTATAGATAAGAGATTGGTACATGCAAACGGTATAGACAAGAGATTGGTACATGCAAACGGTATAGATAAGAGATTGGTACATGCAAACGGTATAGATAAGAGATTGGTACATGGAAACGGTATAGACAAGAGATTGGTACATGGAAACGGTATAGATAAGAGATTGGTACATGCAAACGGTACAGATAAGAGATTGGTACATGCAAACGGTATAGATAAGAGATTGGTACATGTAAACAGTATAGATAGAGATTGGTACATGGAAACAGTACAGATAAGAGATTGGTACATGGAAACAGTACAGATAAGAGATTGGTACATGCAAACGGTATAGATAGAGATTGGTACATGGAAACAGTATAGATAAGGGATTGGTACATGGAAACAGTACAGATAAGAGATTGGTACATGGAAACGGTATAGATAAGAGATTGGTATATGGAAACAGTACAGATAAGAGATTGGTACATGCAAACGGTATAGACAAGAGATTGGTACATGGAAACAGTACAGATAAGCAATTGATACATGCAAATGGCATAGATAAGAGATTGGTACATGCAAATGGTATAGATAAGGGAATGGTACATGCAACAGTACAGATAAGAGATTTGTTACATGTAAATGGTACAGATAAGAGATTGGTACATGGAAACGGTACAGATAGAGATTGGTACATGGAAACAGTGCAGATAAGAGATTGGTACATGGAAACAGTACAGATAAGAGATTGGTACATGCAAACGGTATAGATAGAGATTGGTACATGGAAACAGTATAGATAAGGGATTGGTACATGGAAACAGTACAGATAAGAGATTGGTACATGGAAACGGTATAGATAAGAGATTGGTATATGGAAACAGTACAGATAAGAGATTGGTACATGCAAACGGTATAGACAAGAGATTGGTACATGGAAACAGTACAGATAAGCAATTGATACATGCAAATGGCATAGATAAGAGATTGGTACATGCAAATGGTATAGATAAGGGAATGGTACATGCAACAGTACAGATAAGAGATTTGTTACATGTAAATGGTACAGATAAGAGATTGGTACATGGAAACGGTACAGATAGAGATTGGTACATGGAAACAGTGCAGATAAGAGATTTGTTACATGTAAACGGTACAGATAAGAGATTGGTACATGGAAACGGTACAGATAAGAGATTGGTACATGGAAACAGTACAGATAAGAGATTGGTACATGCAAATGGCATAGATAAGAGATTGGTACATGTAAACAGTACAGATAAGAGATTGGTACATGTAAACAGTACAGATAAGAGACTGGTACATGGAAACGGTACAGATAAGAGATTGGTACATGGAAACGGTACAGATAAGAGATTGGTACATGGAAACAGTACAGATAAGAGATTAGCACATGCAAACAGTATAGATAACAGATTGATACATGGAAACAGTATAGATAAGAGATTGGTACACACACTGGGTACACAAGAAATTCATAGCACAAGCTGGGTACACAAGAAATTTGCACACAAAAACTGAGCACACAAGAAATTGGCACACACAGACTGGTTTCACAAGAAATTCATGCCCGCAAACTGGGTACACCAGAAATCTGTGCACCCAAACTGGGTACACAAGTGATTGGTACACGCAAACTGTGTACACATGAAGTTCATACACACAAACTGGGTAGACAAGAGATTGGTAAAAGACACAACCGATACAAAAGAGATGGGGGAGTCTCTTCAGGATAAGTGGGAAGGGAATGTTAGTGTTAATCCCGTCTGTTGTAAATGGGGGACAGTCAGTCAGAGCCCCATTTCCAGGGTGCTTCGACAAATGAGTTAGTACACTCCACACGTACCGTTGTGTGCCGGGGGCTTGACGTTATTGACTGCGGGCGCGATGGAAATCAGCCTGTATTCGTTGGCGGAGATGCTGGAGTCGTTACGGTCGGGGTGAGCAATTCGCATCACTGGAAGCAAAGAATCAGCCGCGATTAAACAAGGCATCTTGGACCATTAACCTGCCCCCAAACCCCATCCCGCACTCTGTTATCATTCGCAAACATCGAGAGCGGCCTCGTCACGGGCATCTTCTGGGCACTGGTTGGCATCTTGCCCTTGGGCTGTCCTCGGCATGGGAGGAGGGGCAGGGCGTTGGGGTCAAACGTTGACCTTTCGCCCTCTGGGATCTGGGGTCAAATCCTGCCAGAGGGGGACAAAGGATCTCCTCTCTCTCTCTCTCTCTCTCTCTCTCCGACGGGGGGACTGGGTGGGGGCGGAGGGTCAGACACTGACCTTTCACCCCCTGGGACCTGGGGTCAAAACGCCCAAACATAGTTCCAACCGGGAAAAGAGGGGGCAATTCCGCGATCGAAAGCACGGACAAATCTGAACGATCCCACGGCACTGCGGGAAGATCAGGGAGTTAAGAACACGAGAAATAGGAGCAGGAGCAGGCCATTCGGCCCCTCGAGCCTGCTGCGCCGTTCAATCAGATCAAGGCTGATCTTCGACCTCAACTCCACTTTCCCGCCCGATCCCTTGATTCCCCTCGAGTCCAAAGATCTCAGCCTTGAATATTCTCAACGTCTGAGCATCCACAGCCCTCTGGGGGAGAGAATTCCAAAGATTCACAACCCTCCGAGTGAAGAAATTCCTCCTCATCTCAGTCTAGGATGGCCGACCCCTTATCCTGAGACTATGCCCCCTGGTTCTAGACTCTCCAGTCAGGGGGGAAACAGCCTCTCAGCATCTACCCTGTCAAGCCCCCTCAGAATCTTAGATGTTTCAATGAGATCACCTCTCATTCTTCTGAACTCCAGAGAGTCTCGGCCCATTCTACTCTATCTCTCCTCATAGGACAACCCTCTCATCCCAGGAATCAATCGAGTGAACCTTCGTTGCACCGCCTCGAAGGCAAGTCTATCCTTCCTTAGATAAGGAGACCAAAACTGTACACAGTGCTCCAGGTGAGGTCTCTCCAAAGCCCTGTACAATTGTAGTGAGACTTCCTTACTCTTGTACTCCAACCCCCCTTGCAATAAAGACCAACGTACCATTTGCCTTCCTAATTGCTCGCTGTACCTGCATGTTAACTTTCTGTGTTTCTTGTACCAGGACATCCAAATCCCTCTGAACACCAACATTTAATCGTTTCTCACCATTTAAAAAAGATTCTGTTTTTCTATTCTTCCTACAAAGTGAATAACCTCACATTTCCCCACATTATACTCCATCTGCCACCTTCTCGCCCACTCACTGAACCTGTCTCCAGTCTAACAGACGATAACACAGACGAACGACACATTATACTGGGGGATAGACAGACTGATACACATCCAGCCCCTGTTCATGGACACAGGCTGTGTTATCGTCCCAACCACAACCTGCATTTATATAGCGCCTTTAATGTCGTAAAACGTCCCAGGGGCAATTCACAGGAGTGTAAATCAGACAAAATCAGACACCGAGCCACATCAGGAGATATTAGGACAGGTGACCAAAAGCTCGGTCAAAGAGGGAGGTTTTAAGGAGCGTCTTAAAGGAGGAGAGAGAGGCGGAGAGGTTTAGGGAGGGAATTCCAGAGCTCGGGGCCCCAGGCAGCTGAAGGCACGGGGGCCGATGGTGGAGCGGTGGGAATCGGGAGGGGGATGGACAAGAGGGCGGAATCGGAGGAGGGCCGAGATCTCGGAGGGTTGGAGGAGGTTCCAGAGATAGGATTGAAAACAAGGATGGAGGATTCTAAAATTGGGGTGGAGCAGAAGGCCGGATTTGAATTCTGCTTTATAAAATCAGGGGAGGATGCTCAGACTGTTACACACCCATCTTCTGCTTGATCTTGTAGTAGTTAATCAGGAACGAGATGGTCAGAATTACCAGAAGGGCAACCAACAGGCCAATGATAAGCAACAAGATGATGTTGCTGGGGAGATGGGCCCCGATCTCCACCACAGGAACTGAAAGGAAATTAGGAGACAGGAGGTTATTTTGTGGACAAGAGAGAGTCGAACCATCTCCCCTTGACATTCAACGGCATTACCATCGCCGAATCCCCCACCATCAACATCCTGGGGGTCACCATTGACCAGAAACTTAACTGGACCAGCCATATAAATACTATGGCTCCAAGAGCAGGTCAGAGGCTGGGTATTCTGCGGCGAGTGACTCACCTCCTGACTCCCCAAAGCCTTTCCACCATCTACAAGGCACAAGTCAGGAGTGTGATGGAATACTCTCCACTTGCCTGGATGAGTGCAGCTCCAACAACACTCAAGAAGCTTCACACCATCCAGAACAAAGTTGATTGGCACCCCATCCACCACCCTAAACATTCACTCCCTTCACCACCGGCGCACCGTGGCTGCAGTGTGGACCATCCACAGGATGCACTGCAGCAACTCGCCAAGGCTTCTTCGACAGCACCTCCCAAACCCGCGACCTCTACCACCTAGAAGGACAAGGGCAGCAGGCACATGGGGACAACACCACCTGCACGTTCCCCTCCAAGTCACACACCATCCCGACTTGGAAATATATCGGCCGTTCCTTCATCGTCACTGGGTCAAAATCCTGGAACTCCCTTCCTAACAGCACTGTGGGAGAACCTTCACCACACGGACTGCAGCGGTTCAAGAAGGCGGCTCACCACCATCTTCTCAAGGGGCAATTAGGGATGGGCAATAAATGCCGGCCTCGCCCAGCGACGCCCACATCCCATGAACGAATGAAAAAAAAGGACAGGTCGACCCGAGCTAGCTTTCCTCTTTCCATCCTCTCCTCTCCTGGAGGGCCTTCTCCGTTTCTGTCCCATGCTATCCCATTGCTGGTTGACCCAGAGGCCGCTGTACATGCGTGAGGCCGGGCAGTTTTGTGGGTGGGATATTCGACTGCAAAGGCATCGCGGCCGTTTCTGCCCTCAGCCAACATCCATACATAAACACACACACACACACACACATGCACTTACCGGCAGGGGTCACTGGACAGTGATCGGGAGCAGGAACCCTGGCTGATTTCCCCCCTCACTCTCTAACCCAGGGGGTCACTGGACAGTGATCGGGAGCAGGAACCCTGGCTGATTTCCCCCTCACTCTCTAACCCAGGGGTCACTGGTCAGTGATCGGGAGCAGGAACCCTGGCTGATTTCCCCCCTCACTCTCTAACCCAGGGGTCACTGGTCAGTGATCAGGAGCAGGAACCCTGGCTGATTTCCCCCTCACTCTCTAACCCAGGGGTCACTGGTCAGTGATCGGGAGCAGGAACCCTGGCTGATTTCCCCCTCACTCTAACCCAGGGGTCACTGGACAGTGATCAGGAGCAGGAACCCTGGCTGATTTCCCCCTCACTCTCTAACCCAGGGGGTCACTGGACAGTGATCAGGAGCAGGAACCCTGGCTGATTTCCCCCTCTCTAACCCAGGGGTCACTGGACAGTGATCGGGAGCAGGAACCCTGGCTGATTTCCCCCTCTCTAACCCAGGGGTCACTGGACAGTGATCGGGAGCAGGAACCCTGGCTGATTTCCCCCTCTCTCTAACCCAGGGGGTCACTGGACAGTGATCGGGAGCAGGAACCCTGGCTGATTTCCCCCCTCACTCTCTAACCCAGGGGGTCACTGGACAGTGATCGGGAGCAGGAACCCTGGCTGATTTCCCCCTCTCTCTAACCCAGGGGTCACTGGACAGTGATCGGGAGCAGGAACCCTGGCTGATTTCCCCCCTCACTCTCTAACCCAGGGGTCACTGGACAGTGATCAGGAGCAGGAACCCTGGCTGATTTCCCCTCTCTCTAACCCAGGGGTCACTGGTCAGTGATCAGGAGCAGGAACCCTGGCTGATTTCCCCCTCACTCTCCAACCCAGGGGTCACTGGTCAGTGATCGGGAGCAGGAACCCTGGCTGATTTCCCCCTCACTCTCTAACCCAGGGGTCACTGGTCAGTGATCGGGAGCAGGAACCCTGGCTGATTTCCCCCCTCACTCTCTAACCCAGGGGTCACTGGTCAGTGATCGGGAGCAGGAACCCTGGCTGATTTCCCCCCTCACTCTCTAACCCAGGGGTCACTGGACAGTGATCGGGAGCAGGAACCCTGGCTGATTTCCCCCCTCACTCTCTAACCCAGGGGTCACTGGACAGTGATCGGGAGCAGGAACCCTGGCTGATTTCCCCTCTCTCTAACCCAGGGGTCACTGGACAGTGATCAGGAGCAGGAACCCTGGCTGATTTCCCCTCTCTCTAACCCAGGGGTCACTGGGCAGTGATCGGGAGCAGGAACCCTGGCTGATTTCCCCCTCTCTCTCTCCAACCCCGAGATACGAACGCCAGTTATAATTTGCGCGTTCAACACACTGAAACGAGCTACCTATCACAGTGCCTTTACTAATTTTCTCATGACTACAAACCAAATTCAATCAGAGCCATCAAACATTGTACCTGTTGTAATCCAGTCAGTCGTGATATTGGATGAGGCGATTGTCATTGGCAGTGAAGCTGGAATGAAAGCAATTAACAGTCAGTGTACAGATATAACCCTGAGAGACTGAGAGACGCCAGTCAGTGCACAGATATCTCCCCGAGGGACTGAGAGACACCAGTCAGTGTACAGATATCTCCCCGAGGGACTGAGAGAAACCAGTCAGTGTACAGATATCTCCCTGAGAGAGAGGGGACTGAGAGACACCAGTCAGTGTACAGATATCTCCCTGAGAGAGAGGGACTGAGAGACACCAGTCAGTGTACAGATATCTCCCTGAGAGAGAGGGGACTGAGAGACAGCAGTCAGTGTACAGATATCTCCCTGAGAGAGAGAGGGGACTGAGAGACACCAGTCAGTGTACAGATATCTCCCTGAGAGAGAGGGGACTGAGAGACACCAGTCAGTGTACAGATATCTCCCTGAGAGAGAGGGGACTGAGAGACACCAGTCAGTGTACAGATATCTCCCTGAGAGAGAGGGGACTGAGAGACACCAGTCAGTGTACAGATATCTCCCTGAGAGAGAGGGGACTGAGAGACACCAGTCAGTGTACAGATATCTCCCTGAGAGAGAGGGACTGAGAGACACCAGTCAGTGTACAGATATCTCCCTGAGAGAGAGGGGACTGAGAGACACCAGTCAGTGTACAGATATCACCCTGAGAGAGAGGGGACTGAGAGACACCAGTCAGTGTACAGATATCTCCCTGAGAGAGAGGGGACTGAGAGACACCAGTCAGTGTACAGATATCTCCCTGAGAGAGAGGGGACTGAGAGTCACCAGTCAGTGTACAGATATCTCCCTGAGAGAGGGAGAGGGGACTGAGAGACACCAGTCAGTGTACAGATATCTCCCTGAGAGAGAGGGGACTGAGAGACACCAGTCAGTGTACAGATATCTCCCTGAGAGAGAGGGGACTGAGAGACACCAGTCAGTGTAAAGATATCTCCCTGAGAGAGAGAGGACTGAGAGACACCAGTCAGTGTACAGATATCTCCCTGAGAGAGAGGGACTGAGAGACACCAGTCAGTGTACAGATATCTCCCTGAGAGAGAGGGGACTGTGAGACACCAGTCAGTGTACAGGTATCTCCCTGAGAGAGAGGGGACTGAGAGACACCAGTCAGTGTACAGATATCTCCCTGAGAGAGAGGGGACTGAGAGACCCCAGTCAGTGTACAGATATCTCCCTGAGAGAGAGGGGACTGAGAGACCCCAGTCAGTGTACAGATATCTCCCTGAGAGAGAGGGGACTGAGAGACACCAGTCAGTGTACAGATATCTCCCTGAGAGAGAGGGGACTGAGAGACACCAGTCAGTGTACAGATATCTCCCTGAGGGACGCACTATTGGTTCGAATCCATTGGTTAATTCTTGACTGCTCTGTTAACGTTATTTATGTGGGGACACAACTGACAATAAATTAGCTTCCCGGTGAATCTGGAACTTTCTGCACGGCGGCCGATTGTTGCCCTGGGCGCCCCCAGTTACCGTTACAGACGACTCCAGCCGCTCGCCCTTGGTCGCAGGCCCGCCTCGGGAGGCTGCGGAGGCAGGCGGGGATCTCAGGGTCGCCCTCGCGGCACATGTCCCCCCAGGTGTGCTCCCCGTCGATCTGGAAGCTCCCGTCGAGCCGGGAGGCGTCCCCGCAGCCGAGGTGGCGGCAGATCCCGTGGGCCAGGCTCAGGTCCCACACGGTGTCGCACAGCGACCCCCAGCTGCCCCGGTGACCGACGCTCACCCTCCCCGAGCAGGGGTCCCCCCGTCCGGTCAGCCGAATCTGCCTGTGCTCTGCGGAGAGAGAGAGAGAGAGAGAGGATTCCCGCGTTCAGACGCCCCTATGTAAACACGTCACGCTGCAGTTACACCCGCTCACCAGCGGGGGCGGGGGGGGGGAAATTTGGAGGGCTGCGGAGGGAAAGGGTGGGACGGATTGGAGGGCCCCCCTCAAAGAGCTGGCAGAGGCACGACGGGCTGAATGGCCTCCTTCTGTGCGATGAGGCTTGGTCGAAGCCCCTCAGGAGCTGAGGCGAGCCGTATCGGAGAATCCTGCAGCGTAGGAGGAGGCCGCTCTGCCCGTCGGGCCTGTGCCGGCTCGGTGAAAGAGCTCTCCAATTAGCAACATAGGGCCCATCCCCCATAGCAACATAGGGCCCACCCCCCATAGCAACATAGGGCCCATCCCCCATAGCAACATAGAGCCCATCCCCCATAGCAACATGGAGCCCACCCCCCATAGCAACATGGAGCCCACCCCCCATAGCAACATAGAGCCCATCCACCATAGCAACATAGAGCCCATCCACCATAGCAACATAGAGCCCATCCCCCAGAGCAACATAGAGCCCATCCCCCATAGCAACATAGAGCCCATCCCCCATAGCAACATAGGGCCCATCCCCCATAACAACATAGAGCCCATCCCTCATAACAATATAGGGCCCATCCCCCATAACAACATAGAGCCCATCCCCCATAACAACATAGAGCCCATCCCCCATAGCAACATGGAGCCCACCCCCCATAGCAACATAGAGCCCATCCCCCATAGCAACATAGAGCCCATCCACCATAGCAACATAGAGCCCATCCCCCATAACAACATGGAGCCCATCCCCCATAGCAACATAGGGCCCATCCCCCATAACAACATAGAGCCCATCCCCCATAGCAACATAGGGCCGATCCCCCATAGCAACATAGGGCCCATCCCCCATAGCAACATGGGGCCCATCCCCCATAACAACATAGAGCCCATCCCCCATAGCAACAAAGGGCCCATCCCCCATAGCAACATAGGGCCCATCCCCCATAGCAACATGGGGCCCATCCCCCATAGCAACATAGAGCCCATCCCCCATAGCAACATAGAGCCCATCCCCCATAGCAACATAGAGCCCATCCCCCATAACAACATGGAGCCCATCCCCCATAGCAACATAGGGCCCATCCCCCATAGCAACATAGGGCCCATCCCCCAGAGCAACATAGAGCCCATCCCCCATAGCAGCATGGAGCCCATCCCCCATAGCAACATAGAGCCCATCCCCCATAGCAACATAGGGCCCATCCCCCAGAGCAACATAGAGCCCATCCCCCATAGCAGCATGGAGCCCATCCCCCATAGCAATATATAGCCCATCCCCCATAGCAACATAGAGCCCATCCCCCATAGCAACATAGAGCCCATCCCCCATAGCAACATAGGGCCCATCCCCCACAGCAACATAGAGCCCATCCCCCATAGCAACATAGAGCCCATCCCCCATAGCAACGAAGGGCCCATCCCCCATAGCAACATAGAGCCCATCCCCCATAGCAACATAGAGCCCATCCCCCATAACAACATAGAGCCCATCCCCCATAGCAACATAGAGCCCATCCCCCATAGCAACATAGAGCCCATCCCCCATAGCAACGAAGGGCCCATCCCCCATAGCAACATAGAGCCCATCCCCCATAGCAATATAGAGCCCATCCCCCATAGCAATACAGAGCCCATCCCCCATAGCAACATAGAGCCCATCCCCCATAGCAACATGGGGCCCATCCCCCATAACAACATAGAGCCCATCCCCCATAGCAACATAGAGCCCATCCCCCATAGCAACATAGAGCCCATCCCCCATAGCAACATAGAGCCCATCGCCCATAGCAACATAGAGCCCATCCCCCATAGCAACATGGAGCCCATCCCCCATAGCAACGAAGGGCCCATCCCCCATAGCAACGAAGGGCCCATCCCCCAACAGGAAGTCACACGGCACAGGCAGGAAGTGCAGGGCCTCGAGCTGCCATAAATGCCCAAGATGGCTGCTCACCTGAACAGACCACTCCGGCGTCCTCCTTGTGCCCACAGTCGTGTTTGAGCCAGGGCTCGGAGGGGCAGTGCCACAGGTAGGCCTCCCGCCCGCTGCAGCGCAGCTCGTCCAGGTAGATGGGGCCCCGGCCCTGCCCGAAGCCCGAGGCGTTGGGGGCGGAGAGGGCGAAGCCGCAGCCCAGCTGCCGGCAGACCACGGCGGCCTCGCTGAGCCCCCAGGAGTCGTCGCACACCGTCCCCCAGGCCCCCCTGGAGAGGACCTCCACTCGCCCAGCGCATCTGCTCCCACCGCCAGCCAGACGGAGCTCCTTGTGCTCTGAGGGAGGGATGGAGAGAGTGCGGGGGTCAAGGGGGTCATTGGATCACACATGGGGGCAGAGGGACATTGGGACATGGAGAGGTGGAGAGATAAGGAGGGAGAGAGATAGGGGGAGGGAGATAGAGGGATAGGGAGCTAGAGAGATAGGGAGATAGAGGGATAGGGAGATAGAGGGATAGGGATAGGGAGATAGAGGGATAGGGAGATAGAGGGATATGGAGATAGGGAGATAGAGGGATAGGGAGATAGAGGGATATGGAGATAGGGAGATAGGGAGAGAGAGAGATATGGAGATAGAGGGATAGGGAGCTAGAGAGATAGGGAGAGAGGGAGATAGAGAGAGAGGGAGATAGAGGGATAGGGAGAGAGGGAGATAGAGGGATAGGGAGATAGAGAGATAGGGAGAGAGGGAGATAGAGAGAGAGGGAGATAGAGGGATAGGGAGATAGGGAGATAGAGGGATAGGGAGAGAGGGAGATAGAGGGATAGGGAGATAGAGAGATAGGGATAGGGAGATAGAGGGATAGGGAGATAGAGAGATAGGGATAGGGAGATAGGGAAATAGAGGGATATGGAGATAGGGAGATAGAGAGATAGGGAGATAGAGGGATAGGGAGATAGAGGGATAGAGGGATAGGGAGATAGAGGGATAGGGAGATAGAGGGATAGAGGGAAAGGGAGATAGAGGGATAGAGGGATAGGGAGATAGAGGGATAGGGAGATAGGGAGATAGAGGGATAGGGAGCTAGAGAGATAGGGAGATAGGGAGATAGGGAGATAGAGAGATAGGGAGATAGAGGGATATGGAGATTGAGAGATTGGGATAGGGAGATAGAGGGATAGGGAGATAGAGGGATATGGAGATAGGGAGATAGGGAGAGAGAGATAGGGAAATAGAGGGATATGGAGATAGAGAGATAGGGAGAGGGAGATAGAGAGCGAGGGAGATAGAGGGATAGGGAGAGAGGGAGATAGAGGGATAGGGAGATAGAGAGATAGGGATAGGGAGATAGGGAAATAGAGGGATATGGAGATAGAGAGATAGGGATAGGGAGATAGAGGGATAGGGAGATAGAGAGATATGGAGATAGAGGGATAGAGGGATAGGGAGATAGAGGGATAGAGGGATAGGGAGATAGGGAGATAGAGGAATAGGGAGATAGAGAGATAGAGGGATAGGGAGATAGAGGGATAGAGGGATAGGGAGATAGAGGGATAGGGAGATAGAGGGATAGGGAGATAGTGGGATAGAGAGCTAGAGAGATAGGGAGATAGAGGGATTATGGAGATTGAGAGATAGGGATAGGGAGATAGAGGGATAGAGGGATAGAGGGATTATGGAGATTGAGAGATAGGGATAGGGAGATAGAGGGATAGAGGGATAGGGAGATAGAGGGATAGGGAGATAGAGGGATAGGGAGATAGGGAGATAGAGGGATAGGGAGCTAGAGAGATAGGGAGATAGAGAGATAGGGAGATAGAGGGATTATGGAGATTGAGAGATAGGGATAGGGAGATAGAGGGATAGAGGGATAGGGAGATAGAGGGATAGAGGGATAGGGAGATAGAGGGATAGGGAGATAGGGAGATAGAGGGATAGGGAGATAGGGAGATAGAGGGATAGGGAGATCGAGGGATAGGGAGATCGAGGGATAGGGAGATAGAGAGATAGGCAGATAGGGAGAGAGAGAGATAGGGAAATAGAGGGTTATGGAGATAGAGGGATAGGGAGCTGGAGAGATAGGGAGAGAGGGAGATAGAGAGAGAGGGAGATAGAGGGATAGGGAGAGAGGGAGATAGAGGGATAGGGAGATAGAGAGATAGGGATAGGGAGATAGAGGGATAGGGAGATAGGGAGATAGGGAGATAGGGAGAGAGAGAGATAGGGAAATAGAGGGTTATGGAGATAGAGGGATAGGGAGCTGGAGAGATAGGGAGAGAGGGAGATAGAGAGAGAGGGAGATAGAGGGATAGGGAGAGAGGGAGATAGAGAGATAGGGATAGGGAGATAGAGGGATAGGGAGATAGAGAGATAGGGAGATAGAGGGATAGAGGGATAGGGAGATAGGGAGTTAGAGGGATAGAGGGATAGGGAGGTAGAGGGATAGGGAGATAGAGGGATAGGGAGATAGGGAGATAGAGGGATAGAGGGATAGGGAGGTAGAGGGATAGGGAAATAGAGGGATAGGGAGATAGGGAGATAGAGGGATAGGGAGATAGAGGGATAGGGAGATAGGGAGATAGAGGGATAGGGAGATCGGGAGATAGAGGGATAGGGAGGTAGAGGGATAGGGAGATAGAGGGATAGGGAGATAGAGGGATAGGGAGATAGAGGGATAGGGGGATAGGGAGATAGGGAGATTGGGAGATAGAGGGATAGGGAGATAGAGGGATAGGGAGATAGAGGGATAGGGAGATAGAGGGATAGGGAAATAGGGAGATAGAGGGATAGAGAAAGAGAGGGATAGGGAGATAGAGGGATAGAGGGAGAGAGAGAGATAGAGGGATAGGGAGATAGAGGGATAGGGAGATAGAGGGATAGAGGGATAGGGAGATAGAGGGATCGGGAGATAGGGAGATATTGGGAGAAAGGGAGATAGAGGGATAGGGAGATAGGGAGATAGAGGGATAGGGAGATAGGGAGATAGGGAGATAGAGGGATAGGGAGATAGAGGGATATGGAGATAGAGGGATAGGGAGATAGAGAGATAGAGGGAAAGGGAGAGAGAGTGATAGAGGGATAGAGAGATAGAGAGATAGAGAGATAGAGAGATAGAGGGATTGAGAGATAGAGAGATAGAGGGATAGGGAGATAGAGGGATAGGGAGATAGAGGGATAGAGAGATAGAGGGATAGAGGGATAGGGAGATAGAGGGATAGGGAGATAGAGGGATAGGGAGATACAGGGATAGGGAGATAGAGGGATAGAGAGATAGAGGGATAGAGGGAAAGGGAGATAGAGGGATGGAGAGATAGAGGGATAGGGAGATAGAGGGATAGGGATAGAGAGATAGGGAGATCGAGAGATAGGGATATATAGGGATAGGGAGATTGGGAAATAGAGGGATAGGGAGATAGAGGGATAGAGGGATAGGGAGATAGAGTGATCGAGAGATGGAGAGATAGGGATAGGGAGATAGGGAGATAGAGAGATCGGGAGATATAGGGATAGGGAGATAGAGGGATAGGGAGATAGAGAGATAGGGAGATAGGGAGATAGAGGGATAGAGAGATAGAGAGATAGAGGGATAGGGAGAAAGAGGGATAGGGATAGAGTGATCGAGAGATAGGGAGATAGAGAGATAGGGAAAGGGAGATAGGGAGATCGAGAGATAGGGATATATAGGGATAGGGAGATTGGAAATAGAGAGATCGGGAGATAGAGGGATAGGGAGATAGAGAGATAGGGAGATAGAGGGATAGGGAGATAGAGGGATAGAGAGATCGAGAGATAGAGGGATAGAGGGATAGGGAGATAGGGAGATAGAGGGATAGAGGGATAGAGAAATAGAGGGATAGGGAGATAGGGAGATAGAGGGATCGGGAGATAGAGGGATAGGGAGATAGAGGGATAGGGAGATAGAGGGATAGGGAGATAGAGGGATAGAGAGATAGAGGGATAGAGGGATAGGGAGATAGAGGGATAGGGATAGAGTGATCGAGAGATAGGGAGATAGAGAGATAGGGATAGGGAGATAGGGAGATCGAGAGATAGGGAGATATAGGGATAGGGAGATTGGGAGATAGAGAGATCGGGATATATAGGGATAGGAAGATAGAGGGATAGGGAGATAGAGGGATAGGGAGATAGAGGGATAGAGAGATAGAGGGATAGGGAGATAGAGGGATAGGGAGATAGAGGGATGGGGAGATAGAGGGATAGGGAGATAGAGAGATAGAAGGATAAAGGGATATAGGGAGATAGAGGGATAGGGAGATAGGGAGATAGAGGGATAGGGAGATAGAGGGATAGGGAGATAGGGAGATAGGGAGATAGAGGGATAGGGAGATAGGGAGATAGAGGGATAGGGAGATAGAGAGATAGAGGGAAAGAGAGATAGAGGGATAGGGAGAGAGAGTGATAGAGGGATCGGGAGATAGGGAGATAGGGAGATAGAGGGATAGGGAGATAGAGGGATAGGGAGATAGAGGGATAGGGAGATAGGGAAAGGGAGATAGGGAGATAGAGAGATATGGAGATATAGGGATAGGGAGATAGAGAGATAGGGAGATAGAGAGATAGAGAGATAGGGAGATAGGAGATAGAGGGATAGGGAGATAGGGAGATAGGGAGATAGAGGGATAGGGAGATAGGGAGATAGAGAGATCGGGAGATAGAGTGATAGAGGGATAGGGAGATAGGGAAATAAAGAGATAGAGAGATAGGGATCGGGAGATAGGGAGATAGAGGGATAGGGAGATAGGGATCTCTCTTCCTTCCTTTCTGTCTCTCTATCTCTCTTCCTTCCTTCCTCTCATCCTCGTTCTCCCTTCCTGTCTTCCTGTCACTCTGTCTATCTTCCTCCCTTCCTGAATTTCTTCCTCTCTTTCTCTCTATCTTCCTTCCTGTCTCACTTTCTCTCTTCCTTCCTTCCTTCCTATCTCGCTTCCTCCCTTCCTATCTCTCTTTCTCTCTTCCTCCCTTCCTATCTCTCTTTCTCTCTTCCTCCCTTCCTGTCTTCCTGTCTCTCTTTCTCTCTGCCTTCCTTCCTGTCTCTCTTTCTCTCTTCCTCCCTTCCTATCTCTCTTTCTCTCTTCCTCCCTTCCTGTCTTCCTAGCTCTCTTTCTCTCTTCCTCCCTTCCTGTCTTCCTGTCTCTCTTTCTCTCTTCCTCCCTTCCTTTCTCTCTTCCTTCCTTCCTGTCTCTCTTTCCCTCTCTCCATTCCTATCTCTCTTTCTCTCTTCCACCTTTCCTGTCTTCCTGTCTCTCTTTCTCTCTTCCTTCCTTCCTTCCTGTCTTCCATCCTCTCTTTCTCTCGATCTCCCTTACTTCCTTCCTGTCCCTCTTTCTCCCTCCCTTCCTGTCTCTCTTTCTCCCTCCCTTCCTGTCCCTCTTTCTCCCTCCCTTCCTGTCTCTCTTTCTCCCTCCCTTCCTGTCTCTCTTTCTCCCTCCCTTCCTGTCCCTCTTTCTCCCTCCCTTCCTGTCCCTCTTTCTCCCTCCCTTCCTGTCTCTCTTTCTCCCTCCCTTCCTGTCCCTCTTTCTCCCTCCCTTCCTGTCCCTCTTTCTCCCTCCCTTCCTGTCCCTCTTTCTCCCTCCCTTCCTGTCCCTCTTTCTCCCTCGCCTTCCTGACTTCCTTCCTCTCTTTCTCTCTTCCTTCCTTCCTGTCCCTCTTTCTCACTCCCTTCCTGTCCCTCTTTCTCCCTCCCTTCCTGTCTCTCTTTCTCCCTCCCTTCCTGTCCCTCTTTCTCCCTCCCTTCCTGTCTCTCTTTCTCCCTCCCTTCCTGTCCCTCTTTCTCCCTCCCTTCCTGTCCCTCTTTCTCCCTCCCTTCCTGTCTCTCTTTCTCCCTCCCTTCCTGTCCCTCTTTCTCCCTCCCTTCCTGTCTCTCTTTCTCCCTCCCTTCCTGTCCCTCTTTCTCCCTCCCTTCCTGTCTCTCTTTCTCCCTCCCTTCCTGTCTCTCTTTCTCCCTCCCTTCCTGTCTCTCTTTCTCCCTCCCTTCCTGTCTCTCTTTCTCCCTCCCTTCCTGTCCCTCTTTCTCCCTCCCTTCCTGTCTCTCTTTCTCCCTCCCTTCCTGTCCCTCTTTCTCCCTCCCTTCCTGTCCCTCTTTCTCCCTCCCTTCCTGTCCCTCTTTCTCCCTCCCTTCCTGTCCCTCTTTCTCCCTCCCTTCCTGTCTCTCTTTCTCCCTCCCTTCCTGTCCCTCTTTCTCCCTCCCTTCCTGTCTCTCTTTCTCCCTCCCTTCCTGTCTCTCTTTCTCCCTCCCTTCCTGTCCCTCTTTCTCCCTCCCTTCCTGTCCCTCTTTCTCCCTCCCTTCCTGTCCCTCTTTCTCCCTCCCTTCCTGTCCCTCTTTCTCCCTCCCTTCCTGTCTCTCTTTCTCCCTCCCTTCCTGTCTCTCTTTCTCCCTCCCTTCCTGTCCCTCTTTCTCCCTCCCTTCCTGTCCCTCTTTCTCCCTCCCTTCCTGTCCCTCTTTCTCCCTCCCTTCCTGTCTCTCTTTCTCCCTCCCTTCCTGTCCCTCTTTCTCCCTCCCTTCCTGTCTCTCTTTCTCCCTCCCTTCCTGTCCCTCTTTCTCCCTCCCTTCCTGTCCCTCTTTCTCCCTCCCTTCCTGTCCCTCTTTCTCCCTCCCTTCCTGTCCCTCTTTCTCCCTCCCTTCCTGTCCCTCTTTCTCCCTCCCTTCCTGTCTCTCTTTCTCCCTCCCTTCCTGTCTCTCTTTCTCCCTCCCTTCCTGTCTCTCTTTCTCCCTCCCTTCCTGTCTCTCTTTCTCCCTCCCTTCCTGTCCCTCTTTCTCCCTCCCTTCCTGTCCCTCTTTCTCCCTCCCTTCCTGTCTCTCTTTCTCCCTCCCTTCCTGTCTCTCTTTCTCCCTCCCTTCCTGTCCCTCTTTCTCCCTCCCTTCCTGTCCCTCTTTCTCCCTCCCTTCCTGTCTCTCTTTCTCCCTCCCTTCCTGTCTCTCTTTCTCCCTCCCTTCCTGTCTCTCTTTCTCCCTCCCTTCCTGTCCCTCTTTCTCCCTCCCTTCCTGTCTCTCTTTCTCCCTCCCTTCCTGTCCCTCTTTCTCCCTCCCTTCCTGTCCCTCATTCTCCCTCCCTTCCTGTCCCTCTTTCTCCCTCCCTTCCTGTCTCTCTTTCTCCCTCCCTTCCTGTCTCTCTTTCTCCCTCCCTTCCTGTCCCTCTTTCTCCCTCCCTTCCTGTCCCTCTTTCTCCCTCCCTTCCTGTCTCTCTTTCTCCCTCCCTTCCTGTCCCTCTTTCTCCCTCCCTTCCTGTCTCTCTTTCTCCCTCCCTTCCTGTCTCTCTTTCTCCATCCCTTCCTGTCCCTCTTTCTCCCTCCCTTCCTGTCCCTCTTTCTCCCTCCCTTCCTGTCCCTCTTTCTCCCTCCCTTCCTGTCTCTCTTTCTCCCTCCCTTCCTGTCTCTCTTTCTCCCTCCCTTCCTGTCCCTCTTTCTCCCTCCCTTCCTGTCTCTCTTTCTCCCTCCCTTCCTGTCCCTCTTTCTCCCTCCCTTCCTGTCTCTCTTTCTCCCTCCCTTCCTGTCCCTCTTTCTCCCTCCCTTCCTGTCCCTCTTTCTCCCTCCCTTCCTGTCCTCTCTTTCTCCCTCCCTTCCTGTCTCTCTTTCTCCCTCCCTTCCTGTCTCTCTTTCTCCCTCCCTTCCTGTCTCTCTTTCTCCCTCCCTTCCTGTCTCTCTTTCTCCCTCCCTTCCTGTCTCTCTTTCTCCCTCCCTTCCTGTCCCTCTTTCTCCCTCCCTTCCTGTCTCTCTTTCTCCCTCCCTTCCTGTCTCTCTTTCTCCCTCCCTTCCTGTCCCTCTTTCTCCCTCCCTTCCTGTCTCTCTTTCTCCCTCCCTTCCTGTCCCTCTTTCTCCCTCCCTTCCTGTCCCTCTTTCTCCCTCCCTTCCTGTCCCTCTTTCTCCCTCCCTTCCTGTCCCTCTTTCTCCCTCCCTTCCTGTCCCTCTTTCTCCCTCCCTTCCTGTCCCTCTTTCTCCCTCCCTTCCTGTCTCTCTTTCTCCCTCCCTTCCTGTCCCTCTTTCTCCCTCCCTTCCTGTCTCTCTTTCTCCCTCCCTTCCTGTCTCTCTTTCTCCCTCCCTTCCTGTCTCTCTTTCTCCCTCCCTTCCTGTCCCTCTTTCTCCCTCCCTTCCTGTCTCTCTTTCTCCCTCCCTTCCTGTCTCTCTTTCTCCCTCCCTTCCTGTCTCTCTTTCTCCCTCCCTTCCTGTCCCTCTTTCTCCCTCCCTTCCTGTCCCTCTTTCTCCCTCCCTTCCTGTCCCTCTTTCTCCCTCCCTTCCTGTCCCTCTTTCTCCCTCCCTTCCTGTCCCTCTTTCTCCCTCCCTTCCTGTCCCTCTTTCTCCCTCCCTTCCTGTCCCTCTTTCTCCCTCCCTTCCTGTCCCTCTTTCTCCCTCCCTTCCTGTCTCTCTTTCTCCCTCCCTTCCTGTCTCTCTTTCTCCCTCCCTTCCTGTCTCTCTTTCTCCCTCCCTTCCTGTCTCTCTTTCTCCCTCCCTTCCTGTCCCTCTTTCTCCCTCCCTTCCTGTCTCTCTTTCTCCCTCCCTTCCTGTCCCTCTTTCTCCCTCCCTTCCTGTCCCTCTTTCTCCCTCCCTTCCTGTCTCTCTTTCTCCCTCCCTTCCTGTCTCTCTTTCTCCCTCCCTTCCTGTCTCTCTTTCTCCCTCCCTTCCTGTCTCTCTTTCTCCCTCCCTTCCTGTCCCTCTTTCTCCCTCCCTTCCTGTCTCTCTTTCTCCCTCCCTTCCTGTCCCCCTTTCTCCCTCCCTTCCTGTCTCTCTTTCTCCCTCCCTTCCTGTCTCTCTTTCTCCCTCCCTTCCTGTCTCTCTTTCTCCCTCCCTTCCTGTCCCTCTTTCTCCCTCCCTTCCTGTCTCTCTTTCTCCCTCCCTTCCTGTCCCTCTTTCTCCCTCCCTTCCTGTCCCTCTTTCTCCCTCCCTTCCTGTCTCTCTTTCTCCCTCCCTTCCTGTCCCTCTTTCTCCCTCCCTTCCTGTCCCTCTTTCTCCCTCCCTTCCTGTCCCTCTTTCTCCCTCCCTTCCTGTCCCTCTTTCTCCCTCACTTCCTGTCCCTCTTTCTCCCTCCCTTCCTGTCTCTCTTTCTCCCTCCCTTCCTGTCTCTCTTTCTCCCTCCCTTCCTGTCCCTCTTTCTCCCTCCCTTCCTGTCCCTCTTTCTCCCTCCCTTCCTGTCTCTCTTTCTCCCTCCCTTCCTGTCTCTCTTTCTCCCTCCCTTCCTGTCCCTCTTTCTCCCTCCCTTCCTGTCTCTCTTTCTCCCTCCCTTCCTGTCTCTCTTTCTCCCTCCCTTCCTGTCTCTCTTTCTCCCTCCCTTCCTGTCTCTCTTTCTCCCTCCCTTCCTGTCCCTCTTTCTCCCTCCCTTCCTGTCTCTCTTTCTCCCTCCCTTCCTGTCCCTCTTTCTCCCTCCCTTCCTGTCTCTCTTTCTCCCTCCCTTCCTGTCCCTCTTTCTCCCTCCCTTCCTGTCGCTCTTTCTCCCTCCCTTCCTGTCTCTCTTTCTCCCTCCCTTCCTGTCCCTCTTTCTCCCTCCCTTCCTGTCCCTCTTTCTCCCTCCCTTCCTGTCTCTCTTTCTCCCTTCCTTCCTGTCTCACTTTCTCCCTCCCTTCCTGTCCCTCTTTCTCCCTCCCTTCCTGTCCCTCTTTCTCCCTCCCTTCCTGTCTCTCTTTCTCCCTCCCTTCCTGTCCCTCTTTCTCCCTCCCTTCCTGTCTCTCTTTCTCCCTCCCTTCCTGTCCCTCTTTCTCCCTCCCTTCCTGTCCCTCTTTCTCCCTCCCTTCCTGTCTCTCTTTCTCCCTCCCTTCCTGTCTCTCTTTCTCCCTCCCTTCCTGTCCCTCTTTCTCCCTCCCTTCCTGTCCCTCTTTCTCCCTCCCTTCCTGTCTCTCTTTCTCCCTCCCTTCCTGTCTCTCTTTCTCCCTCCCTTCCTGTCTCTCTTTCTCCCTCCCTTCCTGTCTCTCTTTCTCCCTCCCTTCCTGTCTCTCTTTCTCCCTCCCTTCCTGTCCCTCTTTCTCCCTCCCTTCCTGTCTCTCTTTCTCCCTCCCTTCCTGTCCCTCTTTCTCCCTCCCTTCCTGTCTCTCTTTCTCCCTCCCTTCCTGTCTCTCTTTCTCCCTCCCTTCCTGTCTCTCTTTCTCCCTCCCTTCCTGTCCCTCTTTCTCCCTCCCTTCCTGTCCCTCTTTCTCCCTCCCTTCCTGTCCCTCTTTCTCCCTCCCTTCCTGTCCCTCTTTCTCCCTCCCTTCCTGTCCCTCTTTCTCCCTCCCTTCCTGTCCCTCTTTCTCTCTCCCTTCCTGTCCCTCTTTCTCCCTCCCTTCCTGTCTCTCTTTCTCCCTCCCTTCCTGTCCCTCTTTCTCCCTCCCTTCCTGTCCCTCTTTCTCCCTCCCTTCCTGTCCCTCTTTCTCCCTCCCTTCCTGTCTCTCTTTCTCCCTCCCTTCCTGTCTCTCTTTCTCCCTCCCTTCCTGTCCCTCTTTCTCCCTCCCTTCCTGTCCCTCTTTCTCCCTCCCTTCCTGTCCCTCTTTCTCCCTCCCTTCCTGTCTCTCTTTCTCCCTCCCTTCCTGTCTCTCTTTCTCCCTCCCTTCCTGTCTCTCTTTCTCCCTCCCTTCCTGTCTCTCTTTCTCCCTCCCTTCCTGTCCCTCTTTCTCCCTCCCTTCCTGTCCCTCTTTCTCCCTCCCTTCCTGTCCCTCTTTCTCCCTCCCTTCCTGTCTCTCTTTCTCCCTCCCTTCCTGTCCCTCTTTCTCCCTCCCTTCCTGTCCCTCTTTCTCCCTCCCTTCCTGTCTCTCTTTCTCCCTCCCTTCCTGTCCCTCTTTCTCCCTCCCTTCCTGTCTCTCTTTCTCCCTCCCTTCCTGTCTCTCTTTCTCCCTCCCTTCCTGTCCCTCTTTCTCCCTCCCTTCCTGTCCCTCTTTCTCCCTCCCTTCCTGTCCCTCTTTCTCCCTCCCTTCCTGTCCCTCTTTCTCTCTCCCTTCCTGTCCCTCTTTCTCCCTCCCTTCCTGTCTCTCTTTCTCCCTCCCTTCCTGTCCCTCTTTCTCCCTCCCTTCCTGTCCCTCTTTCTCCCTCCCTTCCTGTCCCTCTTTCTCCCTCCCTTCCTGTCTCTCTTTCTCCCTCCCTTCCTGTCCCTCTTTCTCCCTCCCTTCCTGTCTCTCTTTCTCCCTCCCTTCCTGTCCCTCTTTCTCCCTCCCTTCCTGTCCCTCTTTCTCCCTCCCTTCCTGTCCCTCTTTCTCCCTCCCTTCCTGTCCCTCTTTCTCCCTCCCTTCCTGTCCCTCTTTCTCCCTCCCCTCCTGTCCCTCTTTCTCCCTCCCTTCCTGTCCCTCTTTCTCCCTCCCTTCCTGTCTCTCTTTCTCCCTCCCTTCCTGTCCCTCTTTCTCCCTCCCTTCCTGTTCCTCTTTCTCCCTCCCTTCCTGTCCCTCTTTCTCCCTCCCTTCCTGTCTCTCTTTCTCCCTCCCTTCCTGTCCCTCTTTCTCCCTCCCTTCCTGTCCCTCTTTCTCCCTCCCTTCCTGTCTCTCTTTCTCCCTCCCTTCCTGTCCCTCTTTCTCCCTCCCTTCCTGTCTCTCTTTCTCCCTCCCTTCCTGTCCCTCTTTCTCCCTCCCTTCCTGTCTCTCTTTCTCCCTCCCTTCCTGTCCCTCTTTCTCCCTCCCTTCCTGTCTCTCTTTCTCCCTCCCTTCCTGTCCCTCTTTCTCCCTCCCTTCCTGTCTCTCTTTCTCCCTCCCTTCCTGTCCCTCTTTCTCCCTCCCTTCCTGTCCCTCTTTCTCCCTCCCTTCCTGTCCCTCTTTCTCTCTTTCCCTCTCTCCCTCTCTCCCTCCCCTCCCCTCCAATGATGCTCTGTCAGTGGTTGCCGGCCCAGATACCTGTACAGGTGAGCCCGGCAGCTGTGTTCCGATCGCAGGCCATGCCGGTGGGCAGCATGGTGTTGGGACAGTCCCTCCAGTCTCTCTCTGCCCCCGTGCAGTTCATCAGGTTCACCCAGAAGGAGCTGGCGTTCGCTCCGGACCCCTTGTGGCTCAGTGAGTGAGAGGGGCCGCAGCCCAGCTGGCCGCAAATCACATCTGCGGCATTGAGGTCCCAAAACTCCCTGCAGAGCGGCTTCCAGACGTCGTTGTGCAGCAGCTCGACTTGACCTGAGCAGTCACTTGTCCCGTTCACCAGACGCACTGGCACTTCTGTAAGGAACCGGGTAACACTGGGGTCAGTCCGCACTGTAACACTGGGGTCAGTCCGCACTGTAACACTGGGGTCAGCCCGCACTGTAACACTGGGGTCAGCCCGCGCTGTAACACTGGGGTCAGTCCGCGCTGTAACACTGGGGTCTGTCCGCACTGTAACACTGGGGTCAGTCCGCACTGTAACACTGGGGTCAGCCCGCACTGTAACACTGGGGTCAGCCCGCACTGTAACACTGGGGTCAGTCCGCACTGTAACACTGGGATCAGTCCGCACTGTAACACTGGGGTCAGTCAGCACTGTAACACTGGGGTCAGTCCGCACTGTAACACTGGGGTCAGTCCGCACTGTAACACTGGGATCAGTCCGCACTGTAACACTGGGGTCAGTCCGCACTGTAACACTGGGATCAGCCCGCACTGTAACACTGGGGTCAGTCCGCACTGTAACACTGGGGTCAGTTCGCACTGTAACACTGGGGTCAGTCAGCACTGTAACACTGGGGTCAGTCCGCACTGTAACACTGGGGATAGTCCGCACTGTAACACTGGGGTCAGTCCGCACTGTAACACTGGGGTCAGTCCGCACTGTAACACTGGGGTCAGTCCGCACTGTAACACTGGGGTCAGTCCGCACTGTAACACTGGGGTCAGTCCGCACTGTAACACTGGGGTCAGCCTGCACTGTAACACTGGGGTCAGTCCGCGCTGTAACACTGGGGTCTGTCCGCGCTGTAACACTGGGGTCTGTCCGCACTGTAACACTGGGGTCAGTCCGCACTGTAACACTGGGGTCAGCCCGCACTGTAACACTGGGGTCAGCCCGCACTGTAACACTGGGGTCAGCCCGCACTGTAACACTGGGATCAGTCCGCACTGTAACACTGGGGTCAGTCAGCACTGTAACACTGGGGTCAGTCCGCACTGTAACACTGGGGTCAGTCCGCACTGTAACACTGGGATCAGTCCGCACTGTAACACTGGGGTCAGTCCGCACTGTAACACTGGGATCAGCCCGCACTGTAACACTGGGATCAGCCCGCACTGTAACACTGGGTCAGTCCGCACTGTAACACTGGGGTCAGTCCGCACTGTAACACTGGGATCAGTCCGCACTGTAACACTGGGGTCAGTCCGCACTGTAACACTGGGGTCAGTCAGCACTGTAACACTGGGGTCAGTCCGCACTGTAACACTGGGGATAGTCCGCACTGTAACACTGGGGTCAGTCCGCACTGTAACACTGGGGTCAGTCCGCACTGTAACACTGGGGTCAGTCCGCACTGTAACACTGGGGTCAGTCCGCACTGTAACACTGGGGTCAGTCCGCACTGTAACACTGGGGTCAGTCAGCACTGTAACACTGGGGTCAGTCCGCACTGTAACACTGGGGTCAGTCCGCACTGTAACACTGGGGTCAGTCCGCACTGTAACACTGGGGTCAGTCCGCACTGTAACACTGGGGTCAGTCCGCACTGTAACACTGGGGTCAGTCCGCACTGTAACACTGGGGTCAGTCCGCACTGTAACACTGGGGTCAGTTCGCACTGTAACACTGGGGTCAGTCCGCACTGTAACACTGGGGTCAGTCAGCACTGTAACACTGGGGTCAGTCCGCACTGTAATACTGGGGTCAGTTCGCACTGTAACACTGGGGTCAGTCCACGCTGTAACACTGGGGTCAGTCCGCACTGTAATACTGGGGTCAGTCCGCTCTGTAAAACTGGGGTCAGTCCGCACTGTAACACTGGGGTCAGTCCGCACTGTAACACTGGGGTCAGTTCGCACTGTAACACTGGGGTCAGTCAGCACTGTTACACTGGGGTCAGTTCGCACTGTAACACTGGGGTCAGTCAGCACTGTAACACTGGGGTCAGTCCGCACTGTAACACTGGGATAGCCCGCACTGTAACACTGGGGTCAGTCCGCACTGTAACACTGGGGTCAGTCCGCACTGTAACACTGGGGTCAGTCTGCACTGTAACACTGGGGTCAGTCCGCACTGTAACACTGGGGTCAGTCCGCACTGTAACACTGGGGTCAGTCAGCACTGTAACACTGGGGTCAGTCCGCACTGTAACACTGGGGTCAGTCCGCACTGTAATACTGGGATCAGTCCGCACTGTAACACTGGGGTCAGTCCGCACTGTAACACTGGGGTCAGTCCGCACTGTAACACTGGGGTCAGTCCGCACTGTAACACTGGGGTCAGTCCGCACTGTAACACTGGGGTCAGTTTGCACTGTAACACTGGGGTCAGTCCGCACTGTAACACTGGGGTCAGTCAGCACTGTAACACTGGGGTCAGTCCGCACTGTAACACTGGGATCAGTCCGCACTGTAACACTGGGGTCAGTTCGCACTGTAACACTGGGGTCAGTCAGCACTGTAACACTGGGGTCAGTCCGCACTGTAACACTGGGGATAGTCCGCACTGTAACACTGGGGTCAGTCCGCAATGTAACACTGGGGTCAGTCCGCACTGTAACACTGGGGTCAGTCCGCACTGTAACACTGGGGTCAGTCCGCACTGTAACACTGGGGTCAGTCCGCACTGTAACACTGGGGTCAGTCAGCACTGTAACACTGGGGTCAGTCCGCACTGTAACACTGGGGTCAGTCCGCACTGTAACACTGGGGTCAGTCCGCACTGTAACACTGGGATCAGTCCGCACTGTAACACTGGGGTCAGTCCGCACTGTAACACTGGGGTCAGTCCGCACTGTAACACTGGGGTCAGTTCGCACTGTAACACTGGGGTCGGTCCGCACTGTAACACTGGGGTCAGTCAGCACTGTAACACTGGGGTCAGTCCGCACTGTAACACTGGGGTCAGTCCGCACTGTAACACAGGAGTCAGTCCGCACTGTAACACCGGGGTCAGTCCGCACTGTAACACCGGGGTCGGTCCGCACTGTAACACCGGGGTCGGTCCGCACTGTAACACTGGGGTCAGTCCGCACTGTAACACTGGGGTCGGTCCGCACTGTAACACTGGGATCAGTCCGCATTGTAACACTGGGGTCAGTCCGCACTGTAACACTGGGATCAGTCCGCACTGTAACACTGGGGTCAGTCCGCACTGTAACACTGGGGTCAGTCCGCACTGTAACACTGGGGTCCTGACCCCGCACTGTAACACTGGGGCCTTGACCCCACACTGTAACACTGGGGTCCTGACCCCACACTGTAACACTGGGGTCCTGACCCCACACTGTAACAATGGGGCCCTGACTCTACACTGTATCACTGGGGTCCTGACCCCACACTGTAACACTGGGGTCCTGACCCCGCACTGTAACACTGGGACCCTGACCCCTCACTGTAACACTGGGGTCCTGACCCCGCACTGTAACACTGGGGCCCTGACCCCGCACTGTAACACTGGGGCCCTGACCCCGCACTGTAACACTGGGGCCCTGACCCCACACTGTAACACTGGGGCCCTGACCACACACTGTAACACTGGGATCCTGACCCCACACTGTAACACTGGGGCCTTGATCCCACACTGTAACACTGGGGCCCTGACCCCTACACCGTAACACTGGGGTCCTGACCCCACACTGTAACACTGGGGTCCTGACCCCGCACTGTAACACTGGGACCCTGACCCGACACTGTAACACCGGGGTCCTGACACCACACTGGAACACTGGGGTCCTGACCCGACACTGTAACACCGGGGTCCTGACACCATACTGTAACACTGGGGTCCTGACCCCACACTGTAACACTGGGGTCCTGACCCCACACTGTAACACTGGGGTCCTGATCCCACACTGTAACACTGGGACCCTGACCCGACACTGTAACACTGGGGTCCTGACCGCGCACTGTGACACTGGGGCCCTGACCCCACACTGTAACACTGGGACCCTGACCCCGCACTGTAACACTGGGGTCCGGACCCCACACTGTAACACTGGGGCCCTGACCCCGCACTGTAACACTGGGGTCCGGACCCCACACTGTAACACTGGGGCCCTGACCCCACACTGTAACACTGGGACCCTGACCCCGCACTGTAACACTGGGGTCCTGACACCACACATGTAACACTGGGGTCCTGACCCCGCACTGTAACACTGGGGCCCTGACCCCACACTGTAACACTGGGGCCCTGACCCCGCACTGTAACACTGGGGTCCTGACCCCGCACTGTAACACTGGGGTCCTGACCCCATACTGTAACACTGTGGCCCTGACCCCACACTGTAACACTGGGGTCCTGACCCCACACTGTAACACTGGGGTCCTGACCCCGCACTGTAACACTGGGGCCCTGACCCCCACACTGTAACACTGGGGTCCTGACCCCACACTGTAACACTGGGGCCCGGACCCCACACTGTAACACTGGGGTCCTGATCCCGCAATGTAACACTGGGGCTCTGACCCCACACTGTAACAGTGGGGCCCTGACCCCACAGTGTAACACTGGGGCCCTGACCCCCACACTGTAACACTGGGGCCCTGACCCCACACTGTAACACTGGGGCCCTGACCCCACAGTGTAACACTGGGGCCCTGACCACACACTGTAACACTGGGGCCCTGACTCTACACTGTAACACTGGGGTCCTGACCCCACATTGTAATACTGGGGCCCTGACCCCACACTGTAACACTGGGGCCTGGATCCCACACTGTAACACTGGGGCCCTGACCCCACACTGTAACACTGGGGCCCTGACCCCACACTGTAACACTGGGGCCCTGACCCCACACTATAACACTGGGGCCCTGACCCCACACTGGAACACTGGGGTCCTGACCCCACACTGTAACACTGGGGTCCTGACCCCGCACTGTAACACTGGGGCCCTGACCCCTCACTGTAACACTGGGGCCCTGACCCCACACTGTAACACTGGGGCCCTGACCCCCACACTGTAACACTGGGGTCCTGACCCCACACTGTAACACTGGGGCCCTGACCCCACACTGTAACACTGGGAACCTGACCCCACAATGTAACACTGGGGTCCTGACCACACACTGTAAAACTGGGGCCCTGACCCCACACTGTAACACTGGGGCCCTGACTCCACACTGTAACACTGGGGCCCTGACCCCACACTGTAACACTGGGGTCCTGACCCCACACTGTAACACTGGGGCCCTGACTCCACACTGTAACACTGGGGTCCTGACCCCACACTGTAACACTGGGGTCCTGACCCCACACTGTAACACTGGGGTCCTGACCCCCACACTGTAACACTGGGGCCCTGACCCCACACTGTAACACTGGGGTCCTGACCCCACACTGTAACACTGGGGCCCTGACCCCACACTGTAACACTGGGGTCCTAACCCCGCACTCTAACACTGGGGCCCTGACCCCACACTATAACACTGGGGCCCTGACCCCACACTGGAACACTGGGGTCCTGACCCCACACTGTAACACTGGGGTCCTGACCCCGCACTGTAACACTGGGGCCCTGACCCCTCACTGTAACACTGGGGCCCTGACCCCACACTGTAACACTGGGGCCCTGACCCCCACACTGTAACACTGGGGTCCTGACCCCACACTGTAACACTGGGGCCCTGACCCCACACTGTAACACTGGGAACCTGACCCCACAATGTAACACTGGGGTCCTGACCACACACTGTAACACTGGGGCCCTGACCCCACACTGTAACACTGGGGCCCTGACCCCCACACTGTAACACTGGGGTCCTGACCCCACACTGTAACACTGGGGCCCTGACCCCACACTGTAACACTGGGAACCTGACCCCACAATGTAACACTGGGGTCCTGACCACACACTGTAACACTGGGGCCCTGACCCCACACTGTAACACTGGGGCCCTGACTCCACACTGTAACACTGGGGGCCCTGACCACACACTGTAACACTGGGGCCCTGACCCCACACTGTAACACTGGGGCCCTGACTCCACACTGTAACACTGGGGGCCCTGACCCCACACTGTAACACTGGGGCCCTGACCACACACTGTAACACTGGGGCCCTGACCCCGCACTGTAACACTGGGGCCCTGACCCCACACTGTAACACTGGGGCCCTGACTCCACACTGTAACACTGGGGCCCTGACCCCACAATGTAACACTGGGGCCCTGACCCCACACTGTAACACTGGGGCCCTGACCCCACACTGTAACACTGGGGCCCTGACTCCACACTGTAACACTGGGGGCCCTGACCCCACACTGTAACACTGGGGCCCTGACTCCACACTGTAACACTGGGGCCCTGACCCCACACTGTAACACTGGGGCCCTGACTCCACACTGTAACACTGGGGCCCTGACCCCACACTGTAACACTGGGGTCCTGACCCCACACTGTAACACTGGGGTCCTGACCCCCACACTGTAACACTGGAGCCCTGACCCCACACTGTAACACTGGGGCCTGGACCCCACACTGTAACACTGGGGGCCTGGACCCCACACTGTAACACTGGGGCCCTGACCCCTCACTGTAACACTGGGGTCCTGACCCCACAGTGTAACACTGGGGCCCTGACCCCACACTGTAACACTGGGGCCCTGACCCCCACACTGTAACACTGGGGCCCGGACCCCACACTGTAACACTGGGGTCCTGACCCCCACACTGTAACACTGGGGCCCTGACCCCACACTGTAACACTGGGGTCCTGACCTCACACTGTAACACTGGGGTCCTGACCCCACACTGTAACACTGGGGTCCTGACCCCACACTGTAACACTGGGGCCCTGACCCCACACTGTAACACTGGGGCCCTGACCGCGCACTGTAACACTGGGGTCCTGACCCACACACTGTAACACTGGGGTCCTGACCCCACACTGTAACACTGGGGTCCTGACCCCCACACTGTAACACTGGGGTCCTGACCCCCACACTGTAACACTGGGGGCCTGGACCCCCCACTGTAACACTGGGGGCCTGGACCCCACACTGTAACACTGGGGGCCTGGACCCCACACTGTAACACTGGGGCCCTGACCCCATACTGTAACACTGGGGTCCTGACCCCACACTGTAACACTGGGGTCCTGACCCCACACTGTAACACTGGGGTCCTGACCCCACACTGTAACACTGGGGCCCTGACCCCACACTGTAACACTGGGGCCCTGACCCCCACACTGTAACACTGGGGTCCTGACCCCACACTGTAACACTGGGGTCCTGACCCCACACTGTAACACTGGGGTCCTGACCCCACACTGTAACACTGGGGCCCTGACCGCGCACTGTAACACTGGGGTCCTGACCCCCACACTGTAACACTGGGTTCCTGACCCCCACACTGTAACACTGGGGGCCTGGACCCCACACTGTAACACTGGGGGCCTGGACCCCACACTGTAACACTGGGGCCCGGACCCCACACTGTAACACTGGGGCCCTGACCGTGCACTGTAACACTGGGGCCCTGACCCCACACTGTAACACTGGGGCCCGGACCCCACACTGTAACACTGGGGCACTGACCCCACACTGTAACACTGGGGCCCTGACCCCACACTGTAACACTGGGGTCCTGACCCCACACTGTAACACTGGGGTCCTGACCCCACACTGTAACACTGGGGCCTTGATCCCACACTGTAACACTGGGGCCCTGACCCCACACTGTAACACCGGGGTCCTGACCCCCACACTGTAACACTGGGGTCCTGACCCCCACACTGTAACACTGGGGTCCTGACCCACACACTGTAACACTGGGGCCCTGACCCCACACTGTAACACTGGGGCCCTGACCCCACACTGTAACACTGGGGTCCTGACCCCACACTGTAACACTGGGGTGCTGACCCCGCACTGTAACACTGGGACCCTGACCCGACACTGTAACACCGGGGTCCTGACACCACACTGGAACACTGGGGTCCTGACCCCACACTGTAACACTGGGGTCCTGACCCCACACTGTAACACTGGGGCCTGGACCCCACACTGTAACACTGGGGCCCTGACCCCACACTGTAACACTGGGGTCCTGACACCACACTGGAACACTGGGGCCCTGACCCCACACTGTAACACTGGGGCCTGGACCCCACACTGTAACACTGGGGCCCTGACCCCACACTGTAACACTGGGGCCTGGACCCCACACTGTAACACTGGGGCCCTGACCCCACACTGTAACACTGGGGCCCTGACTCCACACTGTAACACTGGGGTCCTGACCCCACACTGTAACACTGGGGCCCTGACCCCACACTGTAACACCGGGGTCCTGACCCCACACTGTAACACTGGGGTCCTGACCCACACACTGTAACACTGGGGCCCTGACCCCACACTGTAACACTGGGGTCCTGACCCACACACTGTAACACTGGGGCCCTGACCCCTACACCGTAACACTGGGGTCCTGACCCCACACTGTAACACTGGGGTGCTGACCCCGCACTGTAACACTGGGACCCTGACCCGACACTGTAACACTGGGGTCCTGACACCACACTGTAACACTGGGGCCCTGACCCCCACACTGTAACACTGGGGCCCTGACCCCACACTGTAACACTGGGGTCCTGACCCGACACTGTAACACCGGGGTCCTGACACCACACTGTAACACTGGGGCCCTGACCCCACACTGTAACACTGGGGCCCTGACCCCACACTGTAACACTGGGGCCCTGACCCCACACTGTAACACTGGGGTCCTGACCCCACACTGTAACACTGGGGCCCTGATCCCACACTGTAACACTGGGGTCCTGACACCACGCTGTAACACTGGGACCCTGACCCCACACTGTAACACTGGGGCCCTGACCCCACACTGTAACACTGGGGCCCTGACCCCACACTGTAACACTGGGGCCCTGATCCCACACTGTAACACTGGGGTCCTGACCCCACACTGTAACACTGGGACCCTGACCCCACACTGTAACACTGGGGTCCTGACCCCACACTGTAACACTGGGGCCCTGACCCCACACTGTAACACTGGGGCCCTGACCGTGCACTGTAACACTAACACTGGGGCCCTGACCGTGCACTGTAACACTGGGGTCCTGAACCCCACACTGTAACACTGGGGCCCTGACCCCACACTGTAACACTGGGGTCCTGACCCCACACTGTAACACTGGGGCCCTGACCCCACACTGTAACACTGGGGCCCTGACTCCACACTGTAACACTGGGGCCCTGACCCCACACTGTAACACTGGGGCCCTGACCCCACACTGTAACACTGGGGTCCTGACCCCACACTGTAACACTGGGGGCCCAGACCCCACACTGTAACACTGGGGTCCTGACCCCACACTGTAACACTGGGGTCCTGACCCCACACTGTAACACTGGGGGCCTGGACCCCACACTGTAACACTGGGGAGTGGGGTGATACTGTCTTACCAGGGGGAGGAATTGATGTCGTCACTTCCGGAGAACTCTTTGTGTTTGTCGAATTGAGATCTGAAAGAAAAGATTCTGGAGTCAACTGGGATTTCACATCCCCTCCATCGAAGCTGCCCCCACCCCCCCTGGATCCGAACTCGAACCGAGTCCCGTTCACCCATCACCCAACTGTGCTCGCTGGACACACATTGACTCCCGGTCTGGCAACGCCTCGATTTTAAAATACTCCATCCTCGTGTGCAAATCCCTCCATGGCCCCTCGCCCCTCCCTATCTCTGTAACCTCCTCCAGCCCCTCCGAGATCTCGGCCCTCCACCAATTCCGCCCTCTTGTCCATCCCCCTCGATTCCCATCGCTCCACCATTGGCGGCCGTGCCTTCAGCTGCCTGGGGCCCCCGAGCTCTGGAATTCCCTCCCTAAACCTCTCCGCCTCTCTCTCCCTCCTCCTTAAAACCTCCCTCTGCAATGTACACCCAGGCAAGGCTCCCACCAGAGTCTGGAATTTTCACCCCTCTCCTCTCCCCCCTCTTCACCCCTCTCCTCTCTCCCTCTTCACCCCTCTCCTCTCTCCCTCTTCACCCCTCTCCTCTCTCCCTCTTCACCCCTCTCCTCTCTCCCTCTTCACCCCTCTCCTCTCTCCCTCTTCACCCCTCTCCTCTCTCCCTCTTCACCCCTCTCCTCTCTCCCTCTTCACCCCTCTCCTCTCAATCTTCACCCCTCTCCTCTCTCCCTCTTCACCCCTCTCCTCTCTCCCTCTTCACCCCTCTCCTCTCTCCCTCTTCACCCCTCTCCTCTCCCCCCTCTTCACCCCTCTCCTCACACCCTCTTCACCCCTCTCCTCTCCCCTCTTCACCCCTCTCCTCTCTCCCTCTTCACCCCTCTCCTCTCTCCCTCTTCACCCCTCTCCTCTCTCCCTCTTCACCCCTCTCCTCTCCCCCTCTTCACCCCTCTCCTCTCTCCCTCTTCACCCCTCTCCACTCTCCCTCTTCACCCCTCTCCTCTCCCCCCTCTTCACCCCTCTCCTCTCCCCCCTCTTCACCCCTCTCCTCTCCCCCCTCTTCACCCCTCTCCACTCTCCCTCTTCACCCCTCTCCTCTCTCCCTCTTCACCCCTCTCCACTCTCCCTCTTCACCCCTCTCCTCTCTCCCTCTTCACCCCTCTCCTCTCTCCCTCTTCACCCCTCTCCTCTCTCCCTCTTCACCCCTCTCCTCTCTCCCTCTTCACCCCTCTCCTCTCTCCCTCTTCACCCCTCTCCTCTCAATCTTCACCCCTCTCCTCTCTCCCTCTTCACCCCTCTCCACTCTCCCTCTTCACCCCTCTCCTCTCTCCCTCTTCACCCCTCTCCTCTCTCCCTCTTCACCCCTCTCCTCTCCCCCCTCTTCACCCCTCTCCTCTCTCCCTCTTCACCCCTCTCCTCTCCCCCTCTTCACCCCTCTCCTCTCCCCCTCTTCACCCCTCTCCACTCTCCCTCTTCACCCCTCTCCTCTCTCCCTCTTCACCCCTCTCCTCTCCCCCTCTTCACCCCTCTCCACTCTCCCTCTTCACCCCTCTCCTCTCTCCCTCTTCACCCCTCTCCTCTCTCCCTCTTCATCCCTCTCCTCTCAATCTTCACCCCTCTCCTCTCTCCCTCTTCACCCCTCTCCTCTCTCCCTCTTCACCCCTCTCCTCTCCCCCCTCTTCACCCCTCTCCTCTCTCCCTCTTCACCCCTCTCCTCTCTCCCTCTTCACCCCTCTCCTCTCCCCCCTCTTCACCCCTCTCCTCTCTCCCTCTTCACCCCTCTCCTCTCCCCCTCTTCACCCCTCTCCTCTCTCCCTCTTCACCCCTCTCCTCTCCCCCCTCTTCACCCCTCTCCTCTCCCCCTCTTCACCCCTCTCCACTCTCCCTCTTCACCCCTCTCCTCTCTCCCTCTTCACCCCTCTCCTCTCTCCCTCTTCACCCCTCTCCTCTCAATCTTCACCCCTCTCCTCTCTCCCTCTTCACCCCTCTCCTCTCTCCCTCTTCACCCCTCTCCTCTCCCCCCTCTTCACCCCTCTCCTCTCTCCCTCTTCACCCCTCTCCACTCTCCCTCTTCACCCCTCTCCTCTCTCCCTCTTCACCCCTCTCCACTCTCCCACTTCACCCCTCTCCTCTCTCCCTCTTCACCCCTCTCCTCTCTCCCTCTTCACCCCTCTCCTCTCTCCCTCTTCACCCCTCTCCTCTCTCCCTCTTCACCCCTCTCCTCTCTTCCTCTTCACCCCTCTCCTCTCTCAATCTTCACCCCTCTCCTCTCTCCCTCTTCACCCCTCTCCTCTCCCCCCTCTTCACTCCTCTCCTCTCTCCCTCTTCACCCCTCTCCTCTCTCCCTCTTCACCCCTCTCCACTCTCCCTCTTCACCCCTCTCCTCTCCCTCTTCACCCCTCTCCACTCTCCCTCTTCACCCCTCTCCTCTCTCCATCTTCACCCCTCTCCACTCCCCCCTCTTCACCCCTCTCCTCTCCCCCTCTTCACCCCTCTCCTCTCTCCCTCTTCACCCCTCTCCTCTCTGCCTCTTCACCCCTCTCCTCTCCCCCCTCTTCACCCCTCTCCACTCTCCCTCTTCACCCCTCTCCTCTCCCCCTCTTCACCCCTCTCCTCTCTCCCTCTTCACCCCTCTCCTCTCTCCCTCTTCACCCCTCTCCTCTCTCCCTCTTCACCCCTCTCCACTCTCCCTCTTCACCCCTCTCCACTCTCCCTCTTCACCCCTCTCCTCTCCCCCCTCTTCACCCCTCTCCTCTCTCCCTCTTCACCCCTCTCCTCTCTCCCTCTTCACCCCTCTCCTCTCTCCCTCTTCACCCCTCTCCTCTCTCCCTCTTCACCCCTCTCCACTCTCCCTCTTCACCCCTCTCCTCTCTCCCTCTTCACCCCTCTCCTCTCTCCCTCTTCACCCCTCTCCTCTCTCCCTCTTCACCCCTCTCCTCTCTCCATCTTCACCCCTCTCCACTCTCCCTCTTCACCCCTCTCCTCTCTCCCTCTTCACCCCTCTCCTCTCTCCCTCTTCACCCCTCTCCTCTCTCCCTCTTCACCCCTCTCCTCTCTCAATCTTCACCCTCTCCACTCTCCCTCTTCACCCCTCTCCACTCTCCCTCTTCACCCCTCTCCTCTCTCCCTCTTCACCCCTCTCCTCTCTCCCTCTTCACCCCTCTCCTCTCTCCCTCTTCACCCCTCTACTCTCTCCCTCTTCACCCCTCTCCTCTCTCCCTTTCACCCCTCTCCTCTCTCCCTCTTCACCCCTCTCCTCTCTCCCTCTTCACCCCTCTCCTCTCTCCCTCTTCACCCCTCTCCTCTCTCCCTCTTCACCCCTCTCCTCTCTCCCTCTTCACCCCTCTCCTCTCTCCCTTTTCACCCCTCTCCTCTCTCAATCTTCACCCTCTCCACTCTCCCTCTTCACCCCTCTCCACTCTCCCTCTTCACCCCTCTCCTCTCTCCCTCTCCACCCCTCTCCTCTCTCCCTCTTCACCCCTCTCCTCTCTCCCTCTTCACCCCTCTCCTCTCTCCCTCTTCACCCCTCTCCTCTCTCCCTCTTCACCCCTCTCCTCTCTCCCTCTTCACCCCTCTCCTCTCTCCCTCTTCACCCCTCTCCTCTCTCCCTCTTCACCACTCTCCTCTCCCCCCTCTTCACCCCTCTCCTCTCCCCCCACTTCACCCCTCTCCTCTCCTCCCCTCTTCACCCCTCTCTTCTCTCCCTCTTCACCCCTCTCCTCTCTCCCTCTTCACCCCTCTCTTCTCTCCCTCTTCACCCCTCTCCTCTCTCCCTCACCCCTCTCCTCTCTCCCTCTTCACCCCTCTCCTCTCTCCCTCTTCACCCCTCTCCTCTCTCCCTCTTCACCCCTCTCCTCTCTCCCTCTTCACCCCTCTCTTCTCTCCCTCTTCACCCCTCTCCTCTCTCCCTCTTCACCCCTCTCCTCTCTCCCTCTTCACCCCTCTCCTCTCTCCCTCTTCACCCCTCTCCTCTCTCAATCTTCACCCCTCTCCTCTCTCCCTCTTCACCCCTCTCCTCTCTCCCTCTTCACCCCTCTCCACTCTCCCTCTTCACCCCTCTCCTCTCTCCCTCTTCACCCCTCTCCTCTCTCAATCTTAACCCCTCTCCTCTCTCCCTCTTCACCCCTCTCCTCTCTCCCTCTTCACCCCTCTCCACTCTCCCTCTTCACCCCTCTCCTCTCTCCCCTCTTCACCCCTCTCCTCTCTCCCTCTTCACCCCTCTCCTCTCTCGCTCTTCACCCCTCTCCTCTCTCCCTCTTCACCCCTCTCCTCTCTCCCTCTTCACCCCTCTCCTCTCTCCCTCTTCACCCCTCTCCACTCTCCCTCTTCACCCCTCTCCACTCTCCCTCTTCACCCCTCTCCTCTCTCCCTCTTCACCCCTCTCCACTCTCCCTCTTCACCCCTCTCCTCTCTCCCTCTTCACCCCTCTCCTCTCTCCCTCTTCACCCCTCTCCTCTCTCCCTCTTCACCCCTCTCCTCTCTCCCTCTTCACCCCTCTCCTCTCTCCTCTTCACCCCTCTCCACTCTCCCTCTTCACCCCTCTCCACTCTCCCTCTTCACCCCTCTCCACTCTCCCTCTTCACCCCTCTCCACTCTCCCTCTTCACCCCTCTCCTCTCTCAATCTTCACCCCTCTCCACTCTCCCTCTTCACCCCTCTCCTCTCTCCCTCTTCACCCCTCTCCTCTCTCCCTCTTCACCCCTCTCCTCTCTCCCTCTTCACCCCTCTCCTCTCTCAATCTTCACCCTCTCCACTCTCCCTCTTCACCCCTCACCACTCTCCCTCTTCACCCCTCTCCTCTCCCCCCTCTTCACCCCTCTCCTCTCTCCCTCTTCACCCCTCTCCACTCTCCCTCTTCACCCCTCTCCACTCTCCCTCTTCACCCCTCACCACTCTCCCTCTTCACCCCTCTCCTCTCCCCCCTCTTCACCCCTCTCCTCTCTCCCTCTTCACCCCTCTCCACTCTCCCTCTTCACCCCTCTCCTCTCTCCCTCTTCACCCCTCTCCTCTCTCCCTCTTCACCCCTCTCCACTCTCCCTCTTCACCCCCTCTCCTCTCTCCCTCTTCACCCCTCTCCACTCTCCCTCTTCACCCCTCTCCTCTTCCCTCTTCACCCCTCTCCTCTCTCCCTCTTCACCCCTCTCCTCTCTCCCTCTTCACCCCTCTCCTCTCTCCCTCTTCACCCCTCTCCTCTCTCCCTCTTCACCCCTCTCCTCTCTCCCTCTTCACCCCTCTCCTCTCTCCCTCTTCACCCCTCTCCTCTCTCACTCTTCACCCTCTCCACTCTCACTCTTCACCCCTCTCCACTCTCCCTCTTCACCCCTCTCCTCTCCCCCCTCTTCACCCCTCTCCTCTCTCCCTCTTCACCCCTCTCCACTCTCCCTCTTCACCCCTCTCCTCTCTCCCTCTTCACCCCTCTCCACTCTCCCTCTTCACCCCTCTCCTCTCTCCCTCTTCACCCCTCTCCTCTCTCCCTCTTCACCCCTCTCCTCTCTCCCTCTTCACCCCTCTCCTCTCTCCCTCTTCACCCCTCTCCTCTCCCCCCTCTTCACCCCTCTCCTCTCTCCCTCTTCACCCCTCTCCTCTCTCCCTCTTCACCCCTCTCCACTCTCCCTCTTAACCCCTCTCCACTCTCCCTCTTCACCCCTCTCTCTCTCCCTCTTCACCCCTCTCCTCTCTCCCTCTTCACCCCTCTCCTCTCTCCCTCTTCACCCCTCTCCTCTCTCCCTCTTCACCCCTCTCCTCTCTCCCTCTTCACCCCTCTCCTCTCTCCCTCTTCACCCCTCTCCTCTCTCCCTCTTCACCCCTCTCCTCTCTCCCTCTTCACCCCTCTCCTCTCTCCTCCTCTTCACCCCTCTCCTCTCTCCCTCTTCACCCCTCTCCTCTCTCCCTCTTCACCCCTCTCCACTCTCCCTCTTCACCCCTCTCCACTCTCCCTCTTCACCCCTCTCCTCTCTCCCTCTTCACCCCTCTCCTCTCTCCCTCTTCACCCCTCTCCTCTCTCCCTCTTCACCCCTCTCCTCTCTCCCTCTTCACCCCTCTCCTCTCTCCCTCTTCACCCCTCTCCACTCTCCCTCTTCACCCCTCTCCACTCTCCCTCTTCACCCCTCTCCTCTCTCCCTCTTCACCCCTCTCCTCTCTCCCTCTTCACCCCTCTCCTCTCTCCCTCTTCACCCCTCTCCTCTCTCCCTCTTCACCCCTCTCCTCTCTCCCTCTTCACCCCTCTCCTCTCTCCCTCTTCACCCCTCTCCTCTCTCCCTCTTCACCCCTCTCCTCTCTCCCTCTTCACCCCTCTCCACTCTCCCTCTTCACCCCTCTCCTCTCCCCCCTCTTCACCCCTCTCCTCTCTCCCTCTTCACCCCTCTCCTCTCTCCCTCTTCACCCCTCTCCTCTCTCCCTCTTCACCCCTCTCCTCTCTCCCTCTTCACCCCTCTCCACTCTCCCTCTTCACCCCTCTCCACTCTCCCTCTTCACCCCTCTCCTCTCTCCCTCTTCACCCCTCTCCTCTCTCCCTCTTCACCCCTCTCCTCTCACCCTCTTCACCCCTCTCCACTCTCCCTCTTCACCCCTCTCCTCTCTCCCTCTTCACCCCTCTCCACTCTCCCTCTTCACCCCTCTCCTCTCCCCCCTCTTCACCCCTCTCCTCTCTCCCTCTTCACCCCTCTCCTCTCTCCCTCTTCACCCCTCTCCTCTCTCCCTCTTCACCCCTCTCCTCTCTCAATCTTCACCCCTCTCCACTCTCCCTCTTCACCCTCTCCACTCTCCCTCTTCACCCCTCTCCACTCTCCCTCTTCACCCCTCTCCTCTCTCCCTCTTCACCCCTCTCCACTCTCCCTCTTCACCCCTCTCCTCTCTCCCTCTTCACCCCTCTCCTCTCTCCCTCTTCACCCCTCTCCACTCTGAGGAACCCTGGCTGATTTCCCCTCTCTCTAACCCAGGGGTCACTGGACAGTGATCGGGAGCAGGAACCCTGGCTGATTTCCCTCTCTCTCTAACCCAGGGGTCACTGGACAGTGATCAGGAGCAGGAACCCTGGCTGATTTCCCTCTCTCTCTAACCCAGGGGTCACTGGACAGTGATCGGGAGCAGGAACCCTGGCTGATTTCCCCCTCTCTCTAACCCAGGGGTCACTGGACAGTGATCGGGAGCAGGAACCCTGCCTGATTTCCCCTCTCTCTAACCCAGGGGGTCACTGGACAGTGATCGGGAGCAGGAACCCTGGCTGATTTCCCTCTCTCTCTAACCCAGGGGTCACTGGACAGTGATCGGGAGCAGGAACCCTGCCTGATTTCCCCTCTCTCTAACCCAGGGGATCACTGGACAGTGATCGGGAGCAGGAACCCTGGCTGATTTCCCCCTCTCTCTAACCCAGGGGTCACTGGACAGTGATCAGGAGCAGGAACCCTGGCTGATTTCCCCCTCTCTCTAACCCAGGGGGTCACTGGACAGTGATCAGGAGCAGGAACCCTGGCTGATTTCCCCCTCTCTCTAACCCAGGGGGTCACTGGACAGTGATCAGGAGCAGGAACCCTGGCTGATTTCCCCCTCTCTCTAACCCAGAGGTCACTGGACAGTGATCGGGAGCAGGAACCCTGGCTGATTTCCCCCTCTCTCTAACCCAGGGGTCACTGGACAGTGATCGGGAGCAGGAACCCTGGCTGATTTCCCCCTCTCTCTAACCCAGGGGTCACTGGACAGTGATCGGGAGCAGGAACCCTGGCTGATTTCCCCCTCTCTCTAACCCAGGGGTCACTGGACAGTGATCGGGAGCAGGAACCCTGGCTGATTTCCCCCTCTCTCTAACCCAGGGGTCACTGGACAGTGATCGGGAGCAGGAACCCTGGCTGATTTCCCCCTCTCTCTAACCCAGGGGTCACTGGACAGTGATCGGGAGCAGGAACCCTGGCTGATTTCCCCCTCTCTCTCTAACCCAGGGGTCACTGGACAGTGATCGGGAGCAGGAACCCTGGCTGATTTCCCCCTCTCTCTAACCCAGGGGGTCACTGGACAGTGATCAGGAGCAGGAACCCTGGCTGATTTCCCCCTCTCTCTAACACAGGGGTCACTGGACAGTGATCAGGAGCAGGAACCCTGGCTGATTTCCCCTCTCTCTAACCCAGTGTCTCACTGGACAGTGATCAGGAGCAGGAACCCTGGCTGATTTCCCCCTCACTCTCTAACCCAGGGGTCACTGGACAGTGATCGGGAGCAATTATCACAGAATTGAGCCTTCCCTTGATGGAGCTATGGGCTCTGTATGAAATGACAGCAGAACCCCGACACTGAATACAGCCAGAATGAATCTTTGATCTGCGTGCTTAACAAGCAAGAAAGAGTGAAAATCTTTACTTGGTTCAGGATGATCAATTGTGCCATTCAGGGGAAACCCGGTCACAGAACGAGAGTTGACCAGACCTGTGGAAGGACAACACAAAGACTGAGACCAGACTCCCGTACCCCTTAAACACTACCCGAGGGAGCGTGACCTCTGGGCTAATTCCGCCCTCTTGTCCATCCCCCCGATTCCCATCGCTCCACCATTGGCGGCCGTGCCTTCAGCTGTCTGGGGCCCTGAGCTCTGGAATTCCCTCCCTAAACCTCTCCGCCTCTCTCTCCTCCTCCTTTAAGACGCTCCTTAAAACCTCCCTCTTTGACCGAGCTTTTGGTCAACTGTCCGAATATCTCCTCATGGGGCTTGGTGTCAGATTTTGTTTGATAATCGTTCCTGTGAAGCACCATGGGATGTTTTACTACGTTAAAGGGGATATATAAATGCAGACTGTTGGTACATGTACAGGTTATACCACTGTTGTCGATGCCTCAGTCAGTCTCTCTCTCTGTCTCTCTCTCGCTCTTTCTCTCTGTCTGCCTCTCTGTCTCTCTCTCGCTCTCTCTCTGTCTCTCTCTCTCTCTCTGTCTCTGTCTCTCTCTCGCCTCTGACTCAGAAGGTCATGGGTTCGAGCCCCCACTCCAGAGACTTGAGCCCCGTAATCCAGGTCAGCATTCCCCAGTGCTAGTACTGAGGGAGCGCCGCACTGTCGGATGGTCAGTTCTGGTCTCCATATCACACTGGGAGCACTGTGCACAGTTCTGGTCTCCATATCACACTGGGAGCACTGAGCACAGTTCTGGTCTCCATATCACACTGGGAGCACTGTGCACAGTTCTAGTCTCCATATCACACTGGGAGCACTGTGCACAGTTCTAGTCTCCATATCACACTGGGAGCAATGTGCACAGTTCTGGTCTCCATATCACACTGGGAGCACTGTGCACAGTTCTAGTCTCCATATCACACTGGGAGCACTGTGCACAGTTCTGGTCTCCATATCACACTGGGAGCACTGTGCACAGTTCTAGTCTCCATATCACACTGGGAGCACTGTGCACAGTTCTGGTCTCCATATCACACTGGGAGCACTGTGCACAGTTCTGGTCTCCAGATCACACTGGGAGCACTGTGCACAGTTCTGGTCTCCGTATCACACTTGGAGCACTGTGCACAGTTCTAGTCTCCATATCACACTGGGAGCACTGTGCACAGTTCTGGTCTCCATATCACACTGGGAGCACTGTGCACAGTTCTGGTCTCCGTATCACACTTGGAGCACTGTGCACAGTTCTAGTCTCCATATCACACTGGGAGCACTGTGCACAGTTCTGGTCTCCATATCACACTGGGAGCACTGTGTACAGTTCTGGTCTCCATATCACACTGGGAGCACTGTGCACAGTTCTAGTCTCCATATCACACTGGGAGCACTGTGCACAGTTCTGGTCTCCATATCACACTTGGAGCACTGTGCACAGTTCTGGTCTCCATATCACACTGGGAGCACTGTGTACAGTTCTGGTCTCCATATCACACTGGGAGCACTGAGCACAGTTCTGGTCTCCATATCACACTGGGAGCACTGTGTACAGTTCTGGTCTCCATATCACACTGGGAGCACTGTGCACAGTTCTGGTCTCCATATCACACTTGGAGCACTGTGCACAGTTCTGGTCTCCATATCACACTGGGAGCACTGTGCACAGTTCTGGTCTCCATATCACACTGGGAGCACTGTGCACAGTTCTGGTCTCCATATCACACTGGGAGCACTGTGCACAGTTCTGGTCTCCATATCACACTGGGAGCACTGTGCACAGTTCTGGTCTCCATATCACACTGGGAGCACTGTGCACAGTTCTGGTCTCCATATCACACTGGGAGCACTGTGCACAGTTCTGGTCTCCATATCACACTGGGAGCACTGTGTACAGTTCTGGTCTCCATATCACACTGGGAGCACTGTGCACAGTTCTGGTCTCCATATCACACTGGGAGCACTGTGCACAGTTCTGGTCTCCATATCACACTTGGAGCACTGTGCACAGTTCTGGTCTCCATATCACACTTGGAGCACTGTGCACAGTTCTAGTCTCCATATCACACTGGGAGCACTGTGCACAGTTCTGGTCTCCGTATCACACTTGGAGCACTGTGCACAGTTCTGGTCTCCATATCACACTGGGAGCACTGTGCACAGTTCTGGTCTCCATATCACACTTGGAGCACTGTGCACAGTTCTGGTCTCCATATCACACTGGGAGCACTGTGCACAGTTCTGGTCTCCATATCACACTTGGAGCACTGTGCACAGTTCTGGTCTCCATATCACACTGGGAGCACTGTGCACAGTTCTGGTCTCCATATCACACTGGGAGCACTGTGTACAGTTCTGGTCTCCATATCACACTGGGAGCACTGTGCACAGTTCTGGTCTCCATATCACACTGGGAGCACTGTGCACAGTTCTAGTCTCCATATCACACTGGGAGCACTGTGCACAGTTCTGGTCTCCATATCACACTGGGAGCACTGTGTACAGTTCTGGTCTCCATATCACACTGGGAGCACTGTGTACAGTTCTGGTCTCCATATCACACTGGGAGCACTGTGCACAGTTCTGGTCTCCATATCACACTGGGAGCACTGTGCACAGTTCTGGTCTCCATATCACACTGGGAGCACTGTGCACAGTTCTGGTCTCCATATCACACTTGGAGCACTGTGCACAGTTCTGGTCTCCATATCACACTGGGAGCACTGTGCACAGTTCTGGTCTCCATATCACACTTGGAGCACTGTGCATAGTTCTGGTCTCCATATCACACTGGGAGCACTGTGCACAGTTCTGGTCTCCATATCACACTGGGAGCACTGTGCACAGTTCTGGTCTCCATATCACACTGGGAGCACTGTGCACAGTTCTGGTCTCCATATCATACTTGGAGCACTGTGTACAGTTCTGGTCTCCATATCACACTGGGAGCACTGTGCACAGTTCTGTTCTCCATATCACACTGGGAACACTGTGCACAGTTCTGGTCTCCATATCACACTGGGAGCACTGTGCACAGTTCTGGTCTCCATACCACACTGGGAGCACTGTGTACAGTTCTGGTCTCCATATCACACTTGGAGCACTGTGTACAGTTCTGGTCTCCATATCACACTTGGAGCACTGTGCACAGTTCTGGTCTCCATATCACACTTGGAGCACTGGGCACAGTTCTGGTCTCCATATCACACTGGGAGCACTGTGCACAGTTCTGGTCTCCATATCACACTTGGAGCACTGTGCACAGTTCTGGTCTCCATATCACACTTGGAGCATTGAGCACAGTTCTGGTCTCCATATCACACTTGGAGCACTGAGCACAGTTCTGGTCTCCATATCACACTGGGAGCACTGTGCACAGTTCTGGTCTCCATATCACACTGGGAGCACTGTGTACAGTTCTGATCTCCATATCACACTGGGAGCACTGTGCACAGTTCTAGTCTCCATATCACACTGGGAGCACTGTGCACAGTTCTGGTCTCCATATCACACTGGGAGCACTGTGCACAGTTCTGGTCTCCATATCACACTGGGAGCACTGTGTACAGTTCTGGTCTCCATATCACACTGGGAGCACTGTGTACAGTTCTGGTCTCCATATCACACTGGGAGCACTGTGCACAGTTCTGGTCTCCATATCACACTGGGAGCACTGTGCACAGTTCTGGTCTCCATATCACACTTGGAGCACTGTGCACAGTTCTGGTCTCCATATCACACTGGGAGCACTGTGCACAGTTCTGGTCTCCATATCACACTTGGAGCACTGTGCATAGTTCTGGTCTCCATATCACACTGGGAGCACTGTGCACAGTTCTGGTCTCCATATCACACTGGGAGCACTGTGCACAGTTCTGGTCTCCATATCACACTGGGAGCACTGTGCACAGTTCTGGTCTCCATATCACACTTGGAGCACTGTGTACAGTTCTGGTCTCCATATCACACTGGGAGCACTGTGCACAGTTCTGGTCTCCATATCACACTGGGAACACTGTGCACAGTTCTGGTCTCCATATCACACTGGGAGCACTGTGCACAGTTCTGGTCTCCATATCACACTTGGAGCATTGAGCACAGTTCTGGTCTCCATATCACACTTGGAGCACTGTGCACAGTTCTGGTCTCCATATCACACTGGGAGCACTGTGCACAGTTCTGGTCTCCATATCACACTTGGAGCACTGTGCACAGTTCTGGTCTCCATATCACACTGGGAGCACTGTGCACAGTTCTGGTCTCCATATCACACTGGGAGCACTGTGTACAGTTCTGATCTCCATATCACACTGGGAGCACTGTGCACAGTTCTGGTCTCCATATCACACTGGGAGCACTGTGCACAGTTCTGGTCTCCATATCACACTTGGAGCACTGTGCACAGTTCTGGTCTCCATATCACACTGGGAGCACTGTGCACAGTTCTGGTCTCCATATCACACTTGGAGCACTGTGCACAGTTCTGGTCTCCATATCACACTGGGAGCACTGTGCACAGTTCTGGTCTCCATATCACACTGGGAGCACTGTGCACAGTTCTGGTCTCCATATCACACTGGGAGCACTGTGCACAGTTCTGGTCTCCATATCACACTGGGAGCACTGTGCACAGTTCTGGTCTCCATATCACACTGGGAGCACTGTGCACAGTTCTGGTCTCCATATCACACTTGGAGCACTGTCCACAGTCCTGGTCTCCATATCACAATGGGAGCACTGTGCACAGTTCTGGTCTCCATATCACACTTGGAGCACTGTGCACAGTTCTGGTCTCCATATCACACTTGGAGCACTGTGCACAGTTCTGGTCTCCATATCACACTGGGAGCACTGTGCACAGTTCTGGTCTCCATATCACAATGGGAGCACTGTGCACAGTTCTGGTCTCCATATCACACTGGGAGCACTGTGCACAGTTCTGGTCTCCATATCACACTGGGAGCACTGTGCACAGTTCTGGTCTCCATATCACACTGGGAGCACTGTGCACAGTTCTGGTCTCCATATCACACTGGGAGCACTGTGCACAGTTCTGGTCTCCATATCACACTGGGAGCACTGTGTACAGTTCTGGTCTCCATATCACACTGGGAGCACTGTGCACGGTTCTGGTCTCCATATCACACTGGGAGCACTGTGCACAGTTCTGGTCTCCATATCACACTGGGAGCACTGTGCACAGTTCTGGTCTCCATATCACACTTGGAGCACTGTGCACAGTTCTGGTCTCCATATCACACTGGGAGCACTGTGCACAGTTCTGGTCTCCATATCACACTGGGAGCACTGTGTACAGTTCTGATCTCCATATCACACTGGGAGCACTGTGCACAGTTCTGGTCTCCATATCACACTGGGAGCACTGTGCACAGTTCTGGTCTCCATATCACACTTGGAGCACTGTGCACAGTTCTGGTCTCCATATCACACTGGGAGCACTGTGCACAGTTCTGGTCTCCATATCACACTTGGAGCACTGTGCACAGTTCTGGTCTCCATATCACACTGGGAGCACTGTGCACAGTTCTGGTCTCCATATCACACTGGGAGCACTGTGCACAGTTCTGGTCTCCATATCACACTGGGAGCACTGTGCACAGTTCTGGTCTCCATATCACACTGGGAGCACTGTGCACAGTTCTGGTCTCCATATCACACTGGGAGCACTGTGCACAGTTCTGGTCTCCATATCACACTTGGAGCACTGTCCACAGTCCTGGTCTCCATATCACAATGGGAGCACTGTGCACAGTTCTGGTCTCCATATCACACTTGGAGCACTGTGCACAGTTCTGGTCTCCATATCACACTTGGAGCACTGTGCACAGTTCTGGTCTCCATATCACACTGGGAGCACTGTGCACAGTTCTGGTCTCCATATCACAATGGGAGCACTGTGCACAGTTCTGGTCTCCATATCACACTGGGAGCACTGTGCACAGTTCTGGTCTCCATATCACACTGGGAGCACTGTGCACAGTTCTGGTCTCCATATCACACTGGGAGCACTGTGCACAGTTCTGGTCTCCATATCACACTGGGAGCACTGTGCACAGTTCTGGTCTCCATATCACACTGGGAGCACTGTGTACAGTTCTGGTCTCCATATCACACTGGGAGCACTGTGCACGGTTCTGGTCTCCATATCACACTGGGAGCACTGTGCACAGTTCTGGTCTCCATATCACACTGGGAGCACTGTGCACAGTTCTGGTCTCCATATCACACTGGGAGCACTGTGCACAGTTCTGGTCTCCATATCACACTGGGAGCACTGTGCACAGTTCTGGTCTCCATATCACACTTGGAGCACTGTGCACAGTTCTGGTCTCCACATCACACTGGGAGCACTGTGCACAGTTCTGGTCTCCATATCACACTGGGAGCACTGTGCACAGTTCTGGTCTCCATATCACACTTGGAGCACTGTGCACAGTTCTGGTCTCCATATCACACTGGGAGCACTGTGCACAGTTCTGGTCTCCATATCACACTTGGAGCACTGTGCACAGTTCTGATCTCCATATCACACTGGGAACACTGTGCACAGTTCTGGTCTCCATATCACACTGGGAGCACTGTGCACAGTTCTGGTCTCCATATCACACTGGGAGCACTGTGCACAGTTCTGGTCTCCATATCACACTTGGAGCACTGTGCACAGTTCTGGTCTCCATATCACACTTGGAGCACTGTGCACAGTTCTGGTCTCCATATCACACTTGGAGCACTGTGCACAGTTCTGGTCTCCATATCACACTGGGAGCACTGTGCACAGTTCTGGTCTCCATATCACACTTGGAGCACTGTGCACAGGTCTGGTCTCCATATCACACTGGGAGCACTGTGCACAGTTCTGGTCTCCATATACCTTGGTTAGACCACACTTGGAGCACTGTGCACAGATGTGATCTCCATATACCTTGGTTGACCACACCTGGAGCACTGTGCACAGTTCTGGTCTCCATACACCTTGGTTAGACCACACTTGGAGCACTGAGCACAGTTCTGGTCTCCATATCACACTTGGAGCACTGTGCACAGTTCTGGTCTCCATATCACACTTGGAGCACTGTGCACAGTTCTGGTCTCCATATCACACTGGGAGCACTGTGCACAGTTCTGGTCTCCATATCACACTGGGAGCACTGAGCACAGTTCTGGTCTCCATATCACACTGGGAGCACTGTGCACAGTTCTGGTCTCCATATCACACTGGGAGCACTGTGCACAGTTCTGGTCTCCATATCACACTGGGAGCACTGTGCACAGTTCTGGTCTCCATATCACACTTGGAGCACTGTGCACAGTTCTGGTCTCGATATCACACTGGGAGCACTGTGCACAGTTCTGGTCTCCATATCGCACTGGGAGCACTGTGCACAGTTCTGGTCTCCATATCACACTGGGAGCAATGTGCACAGTTCTGGTCTCCATATCACACTTGGAGCACTGTGTACAGTTCTGGTCTCCATATCACACTTGGAGCACTGTGCACAGTTCTGGTCTCCATATCACACTTGGAGCACTGTGCACAGTTCTGGTCTCCATATCACACTGGGAGCACTGTGCACAGTTCTGGTCTCCATATCACACTGGGAGCACTGTGCACAGTTCTGGTCTCCATATCACACTGGGAGCACTGTGCACAGTTCTGGTCTCCATATCACACTGGGAGCACTGTGCACAGTTCTGGTCTCCATATCACACTGGGAGCACTGTGCACAGTTCTGGTCTCCATATCACACTTGGAGCACTGTGCACAGTTCTGGTCTCCATATCACACTTGGAGCACTGTGCACAGTTCTGGTCTCGATATCACACTGGGAGCACTGTGCACAGTTCTGGTCTCCATATCACACTGGGAGCACTGTGCACAGTTCTGGTCTCCATATCACACTGGGAGCACTGTGCACAGTTCTGGTCTCCATATCACACTGGGAGCACTGTGCACAGTTCTGGTCTCCATATCACACTTGGAGCACTGTGCACAGTTCTGGTCTCCATATCACACTTGGAGCACTGTGTACAGTTCTGGTCTCCATATCACACTGGGAGCACTGTGCACAGTTCTGGTCTCCATATCACACTGGGAGCACTGTGCACAGTTCTGGTCTCCATATCACACTGGGAGCACTGTGCACAGTTCTGGTCTCCATATCACACTTGGAGCACTGTGCACAGTTCTGGTCTCCACATCACACTGGGAGCACTGTGCACGGTTCTGGTCTCCATATCACACTGGGAGCACTGTGTACAGTTCTGGTCTCCATATCACACTGGGAGCACTGTGCACAGTGCTGGTCTCCATATCACACTGGGAGCACTGTGCACAGTTCTGGTCTCCATATCACACTGGGAGCACTGTGCACAGTTCTGGTCTCCATATCACACTTGGAGCACTGTGCACAGTTCTGGTCTCGATATCACACTGGGAGCACTGTGCACAGTTCTGGTCTCCATATCACACTGGGAGCACTGTGCACAGTTCTGGTCTCCATATCACACTGGGAGCACTGTGTACAGTTCTGGTCTCCATATCACACTGGGAGCACTGTGCACAGTTCTGGTCTCCATATCACACTTGGAGCACTGTGTACAGTTCTGGTCTCCATATCACACTGGGAGCACTGTGCACAGTTCTGGTCTCCATATCACACTGGGAGCACTGTGCACAGTTCTGGTCTCCATATAACACTTGGAGCACTGTGCACAGTTCTGGTCTCCATATCACACTGGGAGCACTGTGTACAGTTCTGGTCTCCATATCACATTTGCAGCACTGTGCACAGTTCTGGTCTCCATATCACACTGGGAGCACGGTGCACAGTTCTAGTCTCCATATCACACTGGGAGCACTGTGCACAGTTCTGGTCTCCGTATCACACTTGGAGCACTGTGCACAGTTCTGGTCTCCATATCACACTGGGAGCACTGTGCACAGTTCTGGTCTCCATATCACACTGGGAGCACTGTGTACAGTTCTGGTCTCCATATCACACTGGGAGCACTGTGCACAGTTCTGGTCTCCATATCACACTTGGAGCACTGTGCACAGTTCTGGTCTCCATATCACACTTGGAGCACTGTGCACAGTTCTGGTCTCCATATCACACTGGGAGCACTGTGCACAGTTCTGGTCTCCATATCACACTGGGAGCACTGTGCACAGTTCTGGTCTCCATATCACACTGGGAGCACTGTGCACAGTTCTGGTCTCCATATCACACTTGGAGCACTGTGCACAGTTCTGGTCTCCATATCACACTGGGAGCACTGTGTACAGTTCTAGTCTCCATATCACAATTGGAGCACTGTGCACAGTTCTGGTCTCCATATCACACTGGGAGCACTGTGCACAGTTCTGGTCTCCATATTACACTGGGAGCACTGTGCACAGTTCTGGTCTCCATATCACACTGGGAGCACTGTGCACAGTTCTGGTCTCCATATCACACTGGGAGCACTGTGCACAGTTCTGGTCTCCATATCACACTGGGAGCACTGTGCACAGTTCTGGTCTCCATATCACACTGGGAGCACTGTGCACAGTTCTGGTCTTCATATCACACTGGGAGCACTGTGCACAGTTCTGGTCTCCATATCACACTGGGAGCACTGTGCACAGTTCTGGTCTCCATATCACACTGGGAGCACTGTGCACAGTTCTGGTCTCCATATCACACTTGGAGCACTGTGCACAGTTCTGGTCTCCATATCACACTTGGAGCACTGTGCACAGTTCTGGTCTCCATATCACACTTGGAGCACTGTGCACAGTTCTGGTCTCCATATCACACTTGGAGCACTGAGCACAGTTCTGGTCTCCATATCACACTGGGAGCACTGTGCACAGTTCTGGTCTCCATATCACACTGGGAGCACTGTGCACAGTTCTGGTCTCCATATTATAAAAACGATGTAGAGGCACTGGAGAAAGTGCAAAAAAGATTTACAAGGATGATCCCAGAACTGAGAGGTTTATAACTATCAGGAAAGACTGAACAGGCTGGGACTCTTTTCTCTGGAAAAGAGAAGACTGAGGGGTGACCTGATCGAGGTCTTTAAGATTATGAAGGGTTTCGATAGGGTAGACGTAGAGAAGATATTTCCACTTGTGGGGGAGACCAGAACTAGGGGGCCATAAATATAAGATCGTCACTAATAAATCCAATCGGGAATTCAGGAGAAACTTCTTTCCCCAGAGAGCGGTGGGAATGTGGAACTCACTCCCACAAGGAGTAGTTGAGGGGAATAGTGGAGATTGATTTAAGGGGAAGCTCGATAAACACATGAGGGAGAGAGGGATAGAAGGAGATGGTGAGAGGGTGAGATGGAGTAGGGGAGGGAGGAGCAGGAACACCGGGATAGACCACAGTCGGGCCGAATGGCCTGTTTCTGTGCTGTCGACTCCATGTAACGTGAAAGTTCGTTCCCTCTTTCTCATTCTGGGGATTTGGGGGTCGTCGGGAGAGGCGGGCATTTATTGAGAAGGTGGAGGTGAGCCGCCTTCTTGAACCGCTGCTGTCCCGTGTGGGGAAGGCCCTCCCGCCGTGACGGTCATTCAGGCAGCTCCAGGATTCCTGACCCAGCGACCGTGAAGGGACGGCCAGTGTAGCTCCCAGTGCGTGTGGGGGACTCGGAGGGGAACTTGGCGGTGATTGTGCTCCCATGACCCTGTTGCCAGTTGTCCTTGTAGATGACCACTGTGCAATGGCGAGCTTTTTGACGGAGCATGAGAACAGGACGAGGCCGTTCAGCCCCTCGAGCCTGTTTCGTTAGATGGGGGGGCCGATCTTCACCTCAACTGGGAAGTGACGATGAAAGTTACCAATTCTCATCCTTGCACTCGAATCCCTCCATGGCCCCTCGCCCCTCCCTATCTCTCTAACCTCCTCCAACCCTCCGAGATCTCTGCCCTCCTCCAATTCCGCCCTCTTGTCCATCCCCAGCGATTCCCACCGCTCCACCATTGGCGGCCGTGCCTTCAGCTGCCTGGGGCCCTGAGCTCTGGAATTCCCTCCCTAAACCTCTCCGTCTCTCCTCCTTCAAGACTCTCCTTAAAACGGCATAATTGTTGATTCACTCCATCTAATATCTACTATTCAGCCTCGAGGCTCTGATTTTTCGATTGTGAACTGCGTTGCCAGCTTTCGTCCCCCTCAAAGGGGCTACCTAAACCCAAAGGACATTCTCCAAAGTTCAAACGCTCGCTCAAAAATAAACATCCAGTCGATGTGCAAGAAAATCAAAAAGTTGGTATGCAGGTGCAGCAGGTGATCAAGAAGGCCAACGTAATGTTGGCTTTTATTGCTAGGGGGATAGAATATAAAAACAGGGAGGTATTGCTGCAGTTATATAAGGTATTGGTGAGACCGCACCTGGAATACTGCATACAGTTTTGGTCTCCATACTTAAGAAAAGACATACTTGCTCTCGAGGCAGTACAAAGAAGGTTCACGCGGTTAATCCCGGGGATGAGGGGGCGGACATATGAGGAGAGGTTGAGTAGATTGGGACTCTACTCATTGGAGTTCAGAAGAATGAGAGGCGATCTTATTGAAACATATAAGATTGTGAAGGGTCTTGATCGGGTGGATGCAGTAAGGATGTTCCCAAAGATGGGTGAAACTAGAACTAGGGGGCATAATCTTAGAATAAGGGGCTGCTCTTTCAAAACTGAGATGAGGAGAAACTTCTTCACTCAGAGGGTGGTAGGTCTGTGGAATTTGCTGCCCCAGGAAGCTGTGGAAGCTACATCATTAGATAAATTTAAAACAGAAATAGACAGTTTCCTAGAAGTAAAGGGAATTAGGGGTTATGGGGAGCGGGCAGGAAATTGGACATGAAGCTGAGTTCGGATCGGTCAATGCCCTGTGGGTGGCGGAGAGGGCCCAGGGGCTATGTGGCCGGGTCCTGCTCCGACTTCTTGTGTTCTTTAGATTTGTGGTTGGGATCAGATCAGCCATGATCTTATTGAATGGCGGAGCAGGCTCGAGGGGCCGATTGGCCTACTCCTGCTCCAATTTCTTATGTTCTTATGTTCTTATGAGACGGCTGTTGAAAAAGCAAATGGGATCCTGGGCTTCATTAATAGAGGCACGGAGTACAAAAGCAAGGGAGTTATGCTAAACCTTTACAAAACACTGGGTTAGACCTCAGCTGGAGCATTGTGTCCAATTCTGGGCCCCCGCACTCTTTAGGAAGGATGTCCAGGGTCTCGGAGAGGGTGCGGAGGAGATTGACCAGAATGGGACCAGGGATGTCGTACACTTAGATTTTCAATAAGGTGCCACATAAAAGGTTGTTACACAAGATAAGGGCTCATGGGATTGGGGGTAATATATCAGCATGGGCAGAGGATTGGTTAACGGACAGAAAACAGAGAGTAGGGATAAACGGGTCATTCTCGGGTTGGCGGGCTGTAACTAGTGGGGTACCGCAGGGATCAGTGCTCGGGCCTCAGCTATTTACAATCGATATTAATGACTTGGATGAAGGGACCGAGTGCAATGTCTCCAAGTTTGCTGACGATACAAAGCGAGGCGGGAGAGTAAGCAGTGAGGAGGACGCAGAGAGAGTCTGCAAAGGGATATAGACAGGTTCAGTGAGTGGGCGAGAAGGTGGGAGATGGAGTATAATGTGGGGAAATGTGAGGTTATTCACTTTGTAGGAAGAACAGAAAAACAATATAAATGGTGAGAAACTATTAAATGTTGGTGTTCAGAGGGATTTGGGTGTCCTGGTACAAGAAACACAGAAAGTTAACATGCAGGTACAGCGAGCAATTAGGAAGGCAAATGGTATGTTGGCCTTTATTGCAAGGGGATTGGAGTACAAGAGTAAGGAAGTCTCACTACAATTGTACAGGGCTTTGGAGAGACCTCACCTGGAGTACTGTGTACAGTTTTGGTCTCCTTATCTAAGGAAGGATAGACTTGCCTTAGAGGCGGTGCAATGAAGGTTCACTGGATTGATTCCTGGGATGAGAGGGTTGTCCTATGAGGAGAGGTTGAGTAGAATGGGCCGATACTCTCTGGAGTTTAGAAGAATGAGAGGCGATCTCATTGAAACAGATAAGATTCTGAGGGGGGTTGACAGGGTAGATGCTGAGAGGCTGTTTCCCCCTGGCTGGAGAGTCTCAGGATAAGGGGGCATAGTCTCAGGATAAGGGGTCGGCCATCCAAGACTGAGATAAGGATGAATTACTTCACTCGGAGGGTGGTGAATCTTTGGAATTCTCTACCCCAGAGGGCTGTGGATGGTCAGACGTTGAGAATATTCAAGGCTGAGATGGATGGATTTTGGGGGAATCAAGGGATCGGGCAGGAAAGTGGAGTTGAGGTCGAAGATCAGCCATGATCTGATTGAATGGTGGAGCAGGCTCGAGGGGCCGAATGGCCTACTCCTGCTCCTATTTCTTATGGTCTTATGTCCTTCTGGTACCAGGGATGAGAGACCTCAGTTATGCGGAGAGACTGGAGAAACTGGGAATTGTTCTCCTCAGAGCAGAGAAGGTTGAGGGGAGATTTAATCGAGGGGTTCACAATCAGGAGGGGTTTTGAGAGAGTGAATAAGGAGAGAGTGTTTCCCAGTGGGCAGGAGGGTCGGGAACCAGAGGACGCAGATTGAAGATAATCGGGGAAAGAGGGGGAGATGAGGAGAATGTTTTTTTACGCAGCGAGTTGCGATGATCTGGAATTCGCTGCCTGAAAGGGCGGAGGGAACAGATTCAATAATAACTTTCAAAAGGGTGGAATCGGAGAGATACTCGAAGGGGGAAAATTTACAGGGCGACGGGGGGAAAGATTGGGACTGATTGGAGAGCTCTTTCAGCGAGCCGGCACAGGCCCGACGGGCCGAGCGGCCTCTTTCTGTGCTGTACGACTCTACGATTCCGCTGCTCAAACGGCGAAAGCAGATCGAGAAGCCTGAGGTGAGCGGCCTGAAGACTTTCTCGTCCGCCCCCTTTGTCTGTCGTTCGGTCGCCCGAAGATGGCGGCCTGTTGTGAGCAGCCCACGCTCTCTCGCTTTCGACGCCCGCCGCTGCGGAAGTGAAACAGCCTGTGGTCAGCGCTGGGCCTTGTGCACACAGCAGGCCTCAGAGGGGGCCCGACATTTTGTGAACTGGCTGCTCAGAATCAAAATGGAGGACACTCGCACTCAGAGAGTCGGCCTCTCCCATCGCTCGCTCTATCCTCTCTCTCTCTCGCTCTCTCCTCTTTCTCTCTCTCTCTCGCTCCTCTCTCCCTCTCATTCCCTTTCGCCTCTCTCTCTCTCTTTCTCTCTCTCTCTCACTCCTCTCTCCCTCTCATTCCCTTTCGCCTCTCTCTCTCTCTTTCTCTCTCTCTCTCACTCCTCTCTCCCTCTCATTCCCTTTCGCCTCTCTCTCTCTCTTTCTCTCTCTCTCTCACTCCTCTCTCCCTCTCATTCCCTTTCGCCTCTCTCTCTCTCTCTCACTCTCTCTCGCTCCTCTCTCTCTCACTCCCTTCTCTCTCTGTCTCATTCCCTTCCCCCTCTCCCTCTCTCTCTCTTTCATTCTCTCTCTCTCCCTTCTCTTCTCTCTCTGTCTCATTCCCATCTCTCTCTCATTCCCTTCTCCCTCTCCCTCTCTCTCATTCTCTCTCTCTCCCTTCTCTTCTCTCTCTCTCTCATTCCCTTCCCCCTCTCCCTCTCTCTCTCTCTCATTCTCTCTCTCTCCCTTCTCTTCTCTCTCTGTCTCATTCCCATCTCTCTCTCTCATTCCCTTCTCCCTCTCCCTCTCTCTCATTCTCTCTCTCTCCCTTCCCTTATCTCTCTCTCTCATTCCCCTCTCCCCTACCTCTCTCCCTCTCATTCTCTCTCTCTCTCCCTTCACTTATCCCCCTCTCTCATTCCCTTCCCCCCTCTCTCGCTCTCTCATTCTCTGTCCCTCTCTCTTTGCTGCCTTTCTCTCTCTCACTCCCTTCCCTCTCCCCCTCTCTCTCTTTCTCCCTCTCACTCCTGTCCATCTCTCCCTCTTTCTCTTTCTCTCTCTCATTCTTGCTCTCTTCCCCTCTCTCTCCCTCTTCACCCCCTTTCGCTCCCTCTCTCTCTTTCCCTCTTCTCTTTCTCTCTCCCTTCTCTTATCTCTCTCTCTCACTCACTTCCTTCTCTCCCTCTCTCCCTCTCTCTCACTCTCTCTCTGTCCCTCTTTCTCTCTCTGCTCCCTCTCTCTCCCTTTCCTCTCTCTCTTTCTCCCTCTCCTCTCTCTCATTCCCAACTCTCCATCTCTCTCTCCCTCCTTTCCTTCTCTCTCTCACTCCCTTCTCTCCATCTCTCTCTCCCTCACTCCCTTCTCTCTCTCACTCCCTTCTCTCCATCTCTCTCTCCCTCACTCCCTTCTCTCTCTCACTCCCTTCTCTCCATCTCTCTCTCCCTCACTCCCTTCTCTCCATCTCTCTCTCCCTCACTCCCTTCCCTTTCTCTCTCTCTCTCAATCTCTCTCCCCGTCCCTCTCTCTCTCTGTCTTTCTCTCTCTGTCACTCTCTCTTCTCTCTCTCTCTCCCTCGCTCTGTATCTTTCTCTCTCTCTCTGTCATTCTCATTCTCTTTCTCTCTCTCTCCCTCTCTCTCATTCTCCATCTCTATCTCTTTCTCTCTCTCCCTCTCTCGCTCTCATTCTCCATCTCTCTCTCTTTCTCTCTCTCCCTCTCTCGCTCTCATTCTCCATCTCTCTCTCTTTCTCTCTCTCGCTCTCATTCTCTGTCTCTCTCTCTCCATCTCTCTCTCGCTCTCATTCTCCATCTCTCTTTCTCTCTCTCTCGCTCTCTCTCGCTCTCATTCTCCATCTCTCTTTCTCTCTCTCTCTCGCTCTCTCTCGCTCTCATTCTCCATCTCTCTTTCTCTCTCTCGCTCTCATTCTCCATCTCTCTTTCTCTCTCTCTCCATCTCTCTCTCGCTCTCATTCTCCATCTCTCTTTCTCTCTCTCTCGCTCTCTCTCGCTCTCATTCTCTGTCTCTCTCTCTCTTTCTCTCTCTCGCTCTCATTCTCCATCTCTCTTTCTCTCTCTCTCGCTCTCTCTCTCGCTCTCATTCTCTGTCTCTCTCACTCTTTCTCTCTCTCGCTCTCATTCTCCATCTCTCTTTCTCTCTCTCTCGCTCTCTCTCTCGCTCTCATTCTCTGTCTCTCTCTCTCTTTCTCTCTCTCGCTCTCATTCTCCATCTCTCTTTCTCTCTCTCTCGCTCTCTCTCTCGCTCTCATTCTCTGTCTCTCTCTCTCTTTCTCTCTCTCGCTCTCATTCACCATCTCTCTTTCTCTCTCCCTCGCTCTCTCTCTCTCGCTCTCATTCACCATCTCTCTTTCTCTCTCCCTCGCTCTCTCTCTCTCGCTCTCATTCACCATCTCTCTTTCTCTCTCCCTCGCTCTCTCTCTCTCGCTCTCATTCTCCATCTCTCTCTCTCTTTCTCTCTCTCGCTCCCTTTCTCTCTACATGGTACTATCTCGGCCCACAGCTGGACGTCACTGCAAATCGGATTGAGGTGCCATTAAACTGTTTCGTATTTTAAATGTTAACTCACATCCAAAGTACAGCCAATGAACTGCAAAAAGTCCAATCGAGCAGTGATTTCAGTGTGAGTGTGAGCCCGGGTGTGAAGGAACGCTCCTTTAATAGTGATTTCAGTGTGAGTGTGAGCCCTGGTGTGAAGGAACACTCCTTTAATAGTGATTTCAGTGTGAGTGTGAGCCCGGGTGTGAAGGAACACTCCTTTAATAGTGATTTCAGTGTGAGTGTGAGCCCTGGTGTGAAGGAACACTCCTTTAATAGTGATTTCAGTGTGAGTGTGAGCCCGAGTGTGAAGGAACGCTCCTTTAATAGTGATTTCAGTGTGAGTGTGAGCCCGAGTGTGAAGGAACGCTCCTTTAATAGTGATTTCAGTGTGAGTGTGAGCCCGAGTGTGAAGGAACACTCCTTTAATAGTGATTTCAGTGTGAGTGTGAGCCCGAGTGTGAAGGAACGATCTTTTTAATTGTCTACGGACTTTGGTACAATTGGAACTGTCGTTGGCAGATGAGCTAGTATCTCATTGAATGGAGGAAGAGGCTCGAGGGGCTGAATGGCCACCCCCTGCCCCCCGACGTTCCAGTCAATGAGGGGGACGAGGGCTAAAATACGATGGGGGCACCGTCATCTCCAGGTTCCCCTCCGAGCCGCAAACACGCACGCAGTCAGCGCCAGATATCGGCCGCCCCTTCGCGGCCTCTGGACCGGGAGCAAGAGGGCGAGGGAGGGCGAGAGAGAACGACCGAAAGAAAAAAATAATCCCCAGAGTGACTGGCGACGTGAGACAGAGGCGAGAGAGACCAGAATAGAAGATGAGACTGAACGAGACGGAAGGAGATGTCAAGAGAGATAGGGAGAGAAGGCTCAGCCTTGAGAGGTTACCTTGCCAGACTTCTCTGTTTCCTGTCGACTAATTCACCAAAATAAGATAGCGCGGAGAGAGTCTGAATCAGAGAAGGGGCAGAAATAAGATTCTCGAGGTTGGCTGCCTGGAAATCCAAAGTGCAAAGGCATGCCTGAAAATTCGGGGTTCATTACATCGGGTTTACATGGCGTCTACAGCAGAGAAACAGGCCACTCGGCCCGACTGTGGTCTATCCCGGTGTTCCTGCTCCTCCCTCCCCTACTCCATCTCACCCTATCACCATCTCCTTCTATTCCTCTCACCCTCATGTGTTTATCCAGCTTCCCCTTAAATCCATCTCCACTATTCACCTCAACTACTCCTTGTGGGAGTGAGTTCCACATTCCCACCGCTCTCTGGGGAAAGAAGTTTCTCCTGAATTCCCCGATTGGATTTATTAGTGACGATCTTATATTGATGGCCCCCTAGTTCTGGTCTCCCCCACAAGTAGAAACATCTTCTCTACGTCTACCCTATCGAACCCTTTCATAATCTTAAAGACCTCGATCAGGTCACCCCTCAGTCTTCTCTTTTCTAGAGAAAAGAGTCCCAGCCTGTTCAGTCTTTCCTGATAGTTATAAACCTCTCAGTTCTGGTATCATCCTAGTAAATCTTTTTTGGACCTTCTCCAGTGCCTCTATATCCTTTTTATAATATGGAGACCAGAACTGTGCACAGTGCTCCCAGTGTGATATGGAGACTAGAACTGTGCTCAGTGCTCCCAGTATGATATGGAGACCAGAACTGTGCACAGTGCTCCCAGTGTGATATGGAGACCAGAACTGTGCACAGTGCTCCCAGTGTGATATGGAGACCAGAACTGTACACTGCTCCCAGTGTGATATGGAGACCAGAACTGTGCACAGTGCTCCCAGTGTGATATGGAGACCAGAACTGTGCACAGTGCTCCCAGTGTGATATGGAGACCAGAACTGTGCACAGTGCTCCCAGTGTGGTATGGAGACCAGAACTGTACACAGTGCTCCCAGTGTGATATGGAGACCAGAACTGTGCACAGTGCTCCCAGTGTGATATGGAGACCAGAACTGTGCACAGTGCTCCCAGTGTGATATGGAGACCAGAACTGTGCACAGTGCTCCCAGTGTGATATGGAGACCAGAACTGTACACAGTGCTCCCAGTGTGATATGGAGACCAGAACTGTACACAGTGCTCCCAGTGTGATATGGAGACCAGAACTGTGCACAGTGCTCCCAGTGTGATATGGAGACCAGAACTGTACACAGTGCTCCAAGTGTGATATGGAGACCAGAACTGTGCACAGTGCTCCAAGTGTGATATGGAGACCAGAACTGTGCACAGTGCTCCAAGTGTGATATGGAGACCAGAACTGTGCACAGTGCTCCCAGTGTGATATGGAGACCAGAACTGTGCACAGTGCTCCCAGTGTGATATGGAGACCAGAACTGTGCACAGTGCTCCAAGTGTGATATGGAGACCAGAACTGTGCACAGTGCTCCAAGTGTGATATGGAGACCAGAACTGTGCTCAGTGCTCCCAGTGTGATATGGAGACCAGAACTGTGCACAGTGCTCCAAGTGTGATATGGAGACCAGAACTGTGCACAGTGCTCCAAGTGTGATATGGAGACCAGAACTGTGCACAGTGCTCCCAGTGTGATATGGAGACCAGAACTGTGCACAGTGCTCCCAGTGTGATATGGAGACCAGAACTGTGCACAGTGCTCCCAGTGTGATATGGAGACCAGAACTGTGCACAGTGCTCCCAGTGTGATATGGAGACCAGAACTGTGCAGTGTTCCCAGTGTGATATGGAGACCAGAACTGTGCACAGTGCTCCAAGTGTGATATGGAGACCAGAACTGTACACAGTGCTCCCAGTGTGATATGGAGACCAGAACTGTGCACAGTGCTCCCAGTGTGATATGGAGACCAGAACTGTGCACAGTGCTCCCAGTGTGATATGGAGACCAGAACTGTGCACAGTGCTCCCAGTGTGATATGGAGACCAGAACTGTGCACAGTGCTCCCAGTGTGATATGGAGACCAGAACTGTGCACAGTGCTCCCAGTGTGATATGGAGACCAGAACTGTGCACAGTGCTCCCAGTGTGATATGGAGACCAGAACTGTGCACAGTGCTCCCAGTGTGATATGGAGACCAGAACTGTGCACAGTGCTCCCAGTGTGATATGGAGACCAGAACTGTGCACAGTGCTCCCAGTGTGATATGGAGACCAGAACTGTGCACAGTGCTCCCAGTGTGATATGGAGACCAGAACTGTGCACAGTGCTCCAAGTGTGATATGGAGACCAGAACTGTGCACAGTGCTCCAAGTGTGATATGGAGACCAGAACTGTACACAGTGCTCCCAGTGTGATATGGAGACCAGAACTGTACACTGCTCCCTGTGTGATATGGAGACCAGAACTGTGCACAGTGCTCCAAGTGTGATATGGAGACCAGAACTGTACACAGTGCTCCAAGTGTGATATGGAGACCAGAACTGTGCACAGTGCTCCCAGTGTGATATGGAGACCAGAACTGTACACAGTGCTCCCAGTGTGATATGGAGACCAGAACTGTACACTGCTCCCAGTGTGATATGGAGACCAGAACTGTGCACAGTGCTCAAAGTGTGATATGGAGACCAGAACTGTGCACAGTGCTCCAAGTGCGATATGGAGACCAGAACTGTGCACAGTGCTCCAAGTGTGATATGGAGACCAGAACTGTGCACAGTGCTCCCAGTGTGATATGGAGACCAGAACTGTGCACAGTGCTCCCAGTGTGATATGGAGACCAGAACTGTGCACAGTGCTCCCAGTGTGATATGGAGACCAGAACTGTGCACAGTGCTCCCAGTGTGATATGGAGACCAGAACTGTGCACAGTGCTCCCAGTATGATATGGAGACCAGAACTGTGCACAGTGCTCCCAGTGTGATATGGAGACTAGAACTGTGCACAGTGCTCCCAGTGTGATATGGAGACCAGAACTGTGCACAGTGCTCCCAGTGTGATATGGAGACCAGAACTGTGCACAGTGCTCCCAGTATGATATGGAGACCAGAACTGTGCACAGTGCTCCCAGTGTGATATGGAGACCAGAACTGTGCACAGTGCTCCCAGTGTGATATGGAGACCAGAACTGTGCACAGTGCTCCCAGTGTGATATGGAGACCAGAACTGTGCACAGTGCTCCCAGTGTGATATGGAGACCAGAACTGTACACAGTGCTCCCAGTGTGATATGGAGACCAGAACTGTGCACAGTGCTCCCAGTGTGATATGGAGACCAGAACTGTGCACAGTGCTCCCAGTGTGGTATGGAGACCAGAACTGTACACAGTGCTCCCAGTGTGATATGGAGACCAGAACTGTGCACAGTGCTCCCAGTGTGATATGGAGACCAGAACTGTGCACAGTGCTCCCAGTGTGATATGGAGACCAGAACTGTGCACAGTGCTCCCAGTGTGATATGGAGACCAGAACTGTACACAGTGCTCCCAGTGTGATATGGAGACCAGAACTGTACACAGTGCTCCCAGTGTGATATGGAGACCAGAACTGTGCACAGTGCTCCCAGTGTGATATGGAGACCAGAACTGTGCACAGTGCTCCAAGTGTGATATGGAGACCAGAACTGTGCACAGTGCTCCAAGTGTGATATGGAGACCAGAACTGTGCACAGTGCTCCAAGTGTGATATGGAGACCAGAACTGTGCACAGTGCTCCCAGTGTGATATGGAGACCAGAACTGTGCACAGTGCTCCCAGTGTGATATGGAGACCAGAACTGTGCACAGTGCTCCAAGTGTGATATGGAGACCAGAACTGTGCACAGTGCTCCAAGTGTGATATGGAGACCAGAACTGTGCTCAGTGCTCCCAGTGTGATATGGAGACCAGAACTGTGCACAGTGCTCCAAGTGTGATATGGAGACCAGAACTGTGCACAGTGCTCCCAGTGTGATATGGAGACCAGAACTGTGCACAGTGCTCCAAGTGTGATATGGAGACCAGAACTGTGCACAGTGCTCCCAGTGTGATATGGAGACCAGAACTGTGCACAGTGCTCCCAGTGTGATATGGAGACCAGAACTGTGCACAGTGCTCCCAGTGTGATATGGAGACCAGAACTGTGCACAGTGCTCCCAGTGTGATATGGAGACCAGAACTGTGCAGTGTTCCCAGTGTGATATGGAGACCAGAACTGTGCACAGTGCTCCAAGTGTGATATGGAGACCAGAACTGTACACAGTGCTCCCAGTGTGATATGGAGACCAGAACTGTGCACAGTGCTCCCAGTGTGATATGGAGACCAGAACTGTGCACAGTGCTCCCAGTGTGATATGGAGACCAGAACTGTGCACAGTGCTCCCAGTGTGATATGGAGACCAGAACTGTGCACAGTGCTCCCAGTGTGATATGGAGACCAGAACTGTGCACAGTGCTCCCAGTGTGATATGGAGACCAGAACTGTGCACAGTGCTCCCAGTGTGATATGGAGACCAGAACTGTGCACAGTGCTCCCAGTGTGATATGGAGACCAGAACTGTGCACAGTGCTCCCAGTGTGATATGGAGACCAGAACTGTGCACAGTGCTCCCAGTGTGATATGGAGACCAGAACTGTGCACAGTGCTCCCAGTGTGATATGGAGACCAGAACTGTGCACAGTGCTCCAAGTGTGATATGGAGACCAGAACTGTGCACAGTGCTCCAAGTGTGATATGGAGACCAGAACTGTACACAGTGCTCCCAGTGTGATATGGAGACCAGAACTGTACACTGCTCCCTGTGTGATATGGAGACCAGAACTGTGCACAGTGCTCCAAGTGTGATATGGAGACCAGAACTGTACACAGTACTCCCAGTGTGATATGGAGACCAGAACTGTGCACAGTGCTCCCAGTGTGATATGGAGACCAGAACTGTACACAGTGCTCCCAGTGTGATATGGAGACCAGAACTGTACACTGCTCCCAGTGTGATATGGAGACCAGAACTGTGCACAGTGCTCCAAGTGTGATATGGAGACCAGAACTGTGCACAGTGCTCCAAGTGTGATATGGAGACCAGAACTGTGCACAGTGCTCCAAGTGTGATATGGAGACCAGAACTGTGCACAGTGCTCCCAGTGTGATATGGAGACCAGAACTGTGCACAGTGCTCCCAGTGTGATATGGAGACCAGAACTGTGCACAGTGCTCCCAGTGTGATATGGAGACCAGAACTGTGCACAGTGCTCCCAGTATGATATGGAGACCAGAACTGTGCACAGTGCTCCCAGTGTGATATGGAGACTAGAACTGTGCACAGTGCTCCCAGTGTGATATGGAGACCAGAACTGTGCACAGTGCTCCCAGTGTGATATGGAGACCAGAACTGTGCACAGTGCTCCCAGTATGATATGGAGACCAGAACTGTGCACAGTGCTCCAAGTGTTGTCTGAGGGAGCGCCGCACTGTCGGAGGGTCAGTACTGAGGGAGCGCTGCACTGTCGGAGGGTCGGTACTGAGGGAGCGCCGCACTGTCGGAGGGTCGGTATTGAGGGAGCGCTGCACTGTCGGAGGGTCGGTACTGAGGGAGCGCCGCACTGTCGGAGGGTCAGTACTGAGGGAGCGCCGCACTGTCGGAGGGTCGGTACTGAGGGAGCGCCGCACTGTCGGAGGGTCGGTATTGAGGGAGCGCCGCACTGTCGGAGGGTCGGTACTGAGGGAGCGCCGCACTGTCGGAGGGTCGGTATTGAGGGAGCGCCGCACTGTCGGAGGGTCGGTACTGAGGGAGCGCCGCACTGTCGGAGGGCCAGTACTGAGGGAGCGCCGCACTGTCGGAGGTGCCGTCTTTCGGGATGAGACGTTAAACCGAGGGCCCCGTCTGCCCCTCTCGGGTGGATGTAAAAGATCCCACGGCCCACTATTGGAAGAAGAGCAGGGGGGAGTTCTCCCCGGGGTCCTGGGCCCCGATATTTATCCCTCGACCAAACATCACTAAAAAAAAACAGACGATCTGGGTCATTTATCACATTGCTGTTTGTGGGATCTTGCTGTGCGCAGATTGGCTGCCCCGTTTCGCACATTACAAGAGCGACTACACTTCAAAAGTACTTAATTAGCTGTGAAAAGCTTTGGGACTTCCTGAGGTGGTGAAAGATTCTGTAAACATGCAATCATCTCGTCACACCACACGTACAAGAACTAACTCAGCCTCATTGATAAAACAGATGTGGAGTGCATATCGCCTCGATGGGAGTGTTAAACATCTGGTTACAAAATAACGGGCACTTGTCTATCGATATATCTGTGGATTTACAGAGGTTTCGGTCATGGTTCCGCATTTATATATTTATAAAGATACATGGAAAACAAACTATTTTTGCCTGCTTCGGTATATAAACACCAGTGTTTATATAAATGCACAATCATACTGCCAATTCCACATCCATATCCATCTCTCTGGTCGGATAAATAGGGACAGGAGGAGGCCATTCAGCCCCTCCAGCCTGCTCTGACATTTGTCCCCAGCTCCAATTACCCGTCTTCGCTCTGCACCCCTTGATCCAGTGACCCAACAAGAAAAATTAGTGATCTCAGTCTTCGAAAGAGCGAACTGACCCACTGCCTTTTGGGGGAGAGAGTTCCAGATTTTTGCGTGAGAAAGTGTCCCCGGACGACGAAATAATTTACGTCCCCTTATTCTTGACTCCCCCAGCAGAGGAAATAGTTTCTTCGAATCTTTCCTGTCGTCTAACTTTTAAAACTCCTCCCGCTATCTCTCTCTGACTCTCTCTCTCTCTATATATATATATACACGTATAAAATATTGTTATAAATTTCTGTGACGTGTGCAAATATTGTTGGGTATTTGTATAATTTTTTGCGTTTATATGTTCCTTGCATGTACACATAAATAAATTAATAAATATAGATACTCGTAAATTCACAAACAAATCTGTAAAAGCATAATTCTGCAGGCATATAATAATATCGATAAAATGCAAAGTCATTCAAACCAAAATATAAACATATATTAGAGACAAACAAGACATAAACATATGTACAATTATATACACGTTACATAAACACACACACAGTAAATATATAAATGTACAATTATATACACGTTACATAAACACACACACAGTAAATATATAAATGTACAATTATATACACGTTACATAAACACACACACAGTAAATATATAAATGTACAATTATATACACGTTACATAAACTCACACACAGTAAATATATAAATGTACAATTATATACAATATATAAACACACACAGTAAATATATAAATGTACAATTATATACACGTTACATAAACACACACACAGTAAATATATAAATGTACAATTATATACACGTTACATAAACACACACACAGTAAATATATAAATGTACAATTATATACAATATATAAACACACACACAGTAAATATATAAATGTACAATTATATACAATATATAAACACACACAGTAAATATATAAATGTACAATTATATACAATATATAAACACACACAGTAAATATATAAATGTACAATTATATACAATATATAAACACACACACAGTAAATATATAAATGTACAATTATATACAATATATAAACACACACACAGTAAATATATAAATGTACAATTATATACAATGTATAAACACACACACAGTAAATATATAAATGTACAATTATATACAATATAAAAACACACACACAGTAAATATATAAATGTACAATTATATACAATATATAAACACACACACAGTAAATATATAAATGTACAATTATATACAATATATAAACACACACAGTAAATATATAAATGTACAATTATATACAATATATAAACACACACTGTAAATATATAAATGTACAATTATATACAATATATAAAAACACACAGTAAATATATAAATGTACAATTATACACAATATATAAAAACACACAGTAAATATATAAATGTACAATTATATACAATATATAAAAACACACAGTAAATATATAAATGTACAATTATATACAATATATAAAAACACACAGTAAATATATAAATGTACAATTATATACAATATATAAACACACACTGTAAATATATAAATGGACAATTATATACAATATATAAAAACACACACAGTAAATATATAAATGTACAATTATATACAATATATAAACACACACTGTAAATATATAAATGTACAATTATATACAATATATAAACACACACAGTAAATATATAAATGTACAATTATATACAATATATAAAAACACACAGTAAATATATAAATGTACAATTATATACAATATATAAACACACACTGTAAATATATAAATGTACAATTATATACAATATATAAACACACACTGTAAATATATAAATGTACAATTATATACAATATATAAAAACACACAGTAAATATATAAATGTACAATTATACACAATATATAAACACACACAGTAAATATATAAATGTACAATTATATACAATATATAAACACACACTGTAAATATATAAATGTACAATTATATACAATATATAAAAACACACAGTAAATATATAAATGTACAATTATATACAATATATAAACACACACACAGTAAATATATAAATGTACAATTATATACAATATATAAACACACACAGTAAATATATAAATGTACAATTATACACAATATATAAAAACACACAGCAAATATATAAATGTACAATTATATACAATATATAAACACACACACTGTAAATATATAAATGTACAATTATATACAATATATAAACACACACAGTAAATATATAAATGTACAATTATATACAATGTATAAACACACACCATAAATATATAAATGTACAATTATATACAATATACAAACACACACACAGTAAATATATAAATGTACAATTATATACAATATATAAACACACACACAGTAAATATATAAATGTACAATTATATACAATATATAAACACACACACAGTAAATATATAAATGTATAATTTTATATACACCAATATAAAAACACACAAATATATAAATCTACAGTTATATATTCACCAATATGTGCACAAACAAACATATAAACATACAATCAAACTCCCCGTAATCTATAAACGTTTAGTTTCTGTACGGTAAAATATAAACACACATTTGTACGCTATCTAAACATAGATCATACACAGAGCAATGTATAAACACACACGTACTAATATATAAACAGACAATTATATTCACTGAAATATACAAAGAGAGCACATGTATAATTATATGCGCAGCAGGATATACACATATATATAAAAATAAACGTACAACTCTATATACAGCTCTATATAAATACACAAATATATAAACGTTTAATTATATACAGCAATATATAAAAAATGAGCGAGCGAAAAAATTTACCAACGCACAAATCTATAATTGTTTATAAATATATCCACACACCAATATACAAATGATATAAATGTACAATTCTGTACACTGCTGTGTCTAAGGACACACAAACGTATAACTGTGCAATTATACACACAGAGATATACAAACAGGGACAGACACAGATAAATATCAAACTCCACAATGAGATACAATGCATTGCCAACATTAACGTCAATATATAAATGGAGAGTCCTTGACAGAGACTATTGTAATCCCATGTCAATATATACATGTACAATTCTGACATTGGGCAGGTCCAAAATTTGACAGCAAAGGTTAGATCTGAAAAATACGAATTTCCCCGAATTATTTCGATTGATTTTGAAAGAGAATTTAAAGGATTGAAGTGGGGAGGGTTTTGAATGGCGGCAAAATAATTTCAGCCCAAATTATCCAGTCTCCGCGTCAATGAGAAAGCACTGCATCTTTCTTTTAAAAACCAGAAAACAACATTTTGGGGTTGAGCAGGGGAGAGGGGAGTTACGGAGAGTTATGTCGAATTTACAGCACAGAAACAGGCCGTTCGGCCCGACTGTGGTCTATCCCAGTGTTCCTGCTCCACACGAGCCTCCTCACTCCCTACTCCATCTCACCCTATCACCATCTCCTTCTATTCCTCTCTCCCTCATGTGTTTATCGAGCTTCCCCTTAAATCTATCTCTGTTGGATTTATTGGTGACGATCTTATATTTATGGCCCCCTGGTTCTGGTCTCCCCCACAAGGGGAAACATCATCTCTACGTCTACCCTATCGAACCCTTTCATAATCTTAAAGACCTCGATCAGGTCACCCCTCAGTCTTCTCTTTTCTAGAGAAAAGAGCCCCAGCCTGTTCAGTCTTTCCTGATAGTTATAAACCTCTCAGTTCTGGTATCATCCCAGCAAATCTTTTTTGCACCTTCTCCAGTGCCTCTATGTCCTTTTTATAATATGGAGACCAGAATTGTGCACAGTGCTCCCAGTGTGATATGGAGACCAGAACTGTGCACAGTGCTCCAAGTGTGATATGGAGACCAGAACTGTGCACAGTGCTCCAAGTGTGATATGGAGACCAGAACTGTGCACAGTGCTCCCAGTGTGATATGGAGACCAGAACTGTGCACAGTGCTCCAAGTGTGATATGGAGACCAGAACTGTGCACAGTGCTCCCAGTGTGATATGGAGACCAGAACTGTGCACAGTGCTCCCAGTGTGATATGGAGACCAGAACTGTGCACAGTGCTCCAAGTGTGATATGGAGACCAGAACTGTGCACAGTGCTCCCAGTGTGATATGGAGACCAGAACTGTGCACAGTGCTCCCAGTGTGATATGGAGACCAGAACTGTGCACAGTGCTCCCAGTGTGATATGGAGACCAGAACTGTGCACAGTGCTCCCAGTGTGATATGGAGACCAGAACTGTGCACAGTGCTCCCAGTGTGATATGGAGACCAGAACTGTACACAGTGCTCCCAGTGTGATATGGAGACCAGAACTGTGCACAGTGCTCCAAGTGTGATATGGAGACCAGAACTGTGCACAGTGCTCCCAGTGTGATATGGAGACCAGAACTGTGCACAGTGCTCCCAGTGTGATATGGAGACCAGAACTGTGCACAGTGCTCCCAGTGTGATATGGAGACCTGAACTGTGCACAGTGCTCCCAGTGTGATATGGAGACCAGAACTGTGCACAGTGCTCCCAGTGTGATATGGAGACCAGAACTGTGCACAGTGCTCCAAGTGTGATATGGAGACCAGAACTGTGCACAGTGCTCCCAGTGTGATATGGAGACCAGAACTGTACACAGTGCTCCCAGTGTGATATGGAGACCAGAACTGTGCACAGTGCTCCCAGTGTGATATGGAGACCAGAACTGTGCACAGTGCTCCCAGTGTGATATGGAGACCAGAACTGTGCACAGTGCTCCCAGTGTGATATGGAGACCAGAACTGTGCACAGTGCTCCAAGTGTGATATGGAGACCAGAACTGTGCACAGTGCTCCCAGTGTGATATGGAGACCAGAACTGTACACAGTGCTCCCAGTGTGATATGGAGACCAGAACTGTGCACAGTGCTCCCAGTGTGATATGGAGACCAGAACTGTGCACAGTGCTCCCAGTGTGATATGGAGACCAGAACTGTGCACAGTGCTCCCAGTGTGATATGGAGACCAGAACTGTGCACAGTGCTCCCAGTGTGATATGGAGACCAGAACTGTGCACAGTGCTCCAAGTGTGATATGGAGACCAGAACTGTGCACAGTGCTCCCAGTGTGATATGGAGACCAGAACTGTGCACAGTGCTCCAAGTGTGATATGGAGACCAGAACTGTGCACAGTGCTCCCAGTGTGATATGGAGACCAGAACTGTGCACAGTGCTCCCAGTGTGATATGGAGACCAGAACTGTGCACAGTGCTCCCAGTGTGATATGGAGACCAGAACTGTGCACAGTGCTCCGAGTGTGATACGGAGACCAGAACTGTGCACAGTGCTCCCAGTGTGGTCTAACCAAGGTTCTATACAAGCTTAACATAACCTCTCTGCTTTTCAATTCTATCCCTCTAGAAATGAGCCCCAGGGCTCGATTTGCCATTTCTCTGGCCTTATTAACCTGCGTTGCTACTCTCACTGTCTACTGACTGAGTCAGATCAATGTGCCTGGGAGTGAGCGAGCTCAGTATTTGTGTCTGTCGGTTTGTACTGTGCTGACTGAAACGTCATTGACATTGTGTGACTTGAGGGAACACTGCAGGCTTTGCATTGGCAACACCTCCATTTTAAAATTCTCACCCTTGTGTTCAAAACTCCTCCTCCCCTCCCTACCTCTGTCGCCTCCTGCAACCCTCCGAGATCTCTGCCCTCCTCCAATTCCGCCCTCTTGTCCATCCCCCCCGATTCCCATCGCTCCACCATTGGCGGCCGTGCCTTCAGCTGCCTGGGGCCCTGAGCTCTGGAATTCCCTCCCTGAACCTCTCCGCCTCTCTCTCTCTCTCCTCCTTTTAAGACGCTCCTTAAAACCTCCCTCTTTGACCGAGCTTTTGGTCGCCTGTCCTAATATCTCCTTATGTGGCTCGGTGTTAAATTTTGTCTGATAATCGCTCATGTGAAGCCCCTTGGGATCTTTTACCATGTTAAAGGTGCTTTATAAATGCAAGGCTGTTTTGTAGATACAGGGGTCATTGGCAAAGTGGGAACTGATCTCTCTGTGACAGGATGTCTCCGTGGGCAGAAATAATTTGCTTTTATCTTCTAGCGTCTGATTTTGGCTCCAAAAGTGTTGCATCTCTCTGGGAAGGGGAGAAGGAGGGACACTCTCACATCACCCACCAATCACCCACCTCCCCAACCATCACATTGATTCAAGACTTGGAGCACTGTGCACAGTTCTGGTCTCCATATCACACTGGGAGCACTGTGCACAGTTCTGGTCTCCATATCACACTGGGAGCACTGTGCACAGTTCTGATCTCCATATCACACTGGGAGCACTGTTCACAGTTCTGGTCTCCATATCACACTTGGAGCACTGTGCACAGTTCTGATCTCCATATCACACTTGGAGCACTGTGCACAGTTCTGGTCTCCATATCACACTGGGAGCACTGTGCACAGTTCTGGTCTCCATATCACACTTGGAGCACTGTGCACAGTTCTGGTCTCCATACCACACTGGGAGCACTGTGTACAGTTCTGGTCTCCATATCACACTGGGAGCACTGTGCACAGTTCTGGTCTCCATATCACACTGGGAGCACTGTGCACAGTTCTGGTCTCCATATCACACTTGGAGCACTGTGCACAGTTCTGGTCTCCATATCACACTGGGAGCACTGTGCACAGTTCTGGTCTCCATATCACACTGGGAGCACTGTGCACAGTTCTGATCTCCATATCACACTGGGAGCACTGTGCACAGTTCTGGTCTCCATACCACACTGGGAGCACTGTGCACAGTTCTGATCTCCATATCACACTGGGAGCACTGTGTACAGTTCTGGTCTCCATATCACACTGGGAGCACTGTGCACAGTTCTGGTCTCCATATCACACTTGGAGCACTGTGCACAGTTCTGGTCTCCATATCACACTGGGAGCACTGTGCACAGTTCTGGTCTCCATATCACACTTGGAGCACTGTGCACAGTTCTGGTCTCCATATCACACTGGGAGCACTGTGCACAGTTCTGGTCTCCATATCACACTGGGAGCACTGTGCACAGTTCTGGTCTCCATATCACACTGGGAGCACTGTGCACAGTTCTGGTCTCCATATCACACTGGGAGCACTGTGCACAGTTCTGGTCTCCATATCACACTTGGAGCACTGTGCACAGTTCTGGTCTCCATATCACACTTGGAGCACTGTGCACAGTTCTGGTCTCCATATCACACTTGGAGCACTGTGCACAGTTCTGGTCTCCATATCACACTGGGAGCACTGTGCACAGTTCTGGTCTCCATATCACACTGGGAGCACTGTGCACGGTTCTGGTCTCCATATCACACTTGGAGCACTGTGCACAGTTCTGGTCTCCATATCACACTTGGAGCACTGTGCACAGTTCTGGTCTCCATATCACACTGGGAGCACTGAGCACAGTTCTGGTCTCCATATCACACTGGGAGCACTGAGCACAGTTCTGGTCTCCATATCACACTGGGAGCACTGTGTACAATTCTGGTCTCCATATCACACTGGGAGCACTGTGTACAGTTCTAGTCTCCATATCACACTGGGAGCACTGTGCACAGTTCTGGTCTCCATATCACACTGGGAGCACTGTGCACAGGTCTGGTCTCCATATCACACTTGGAGCACTGTGCACAGTTCTGGTCTCCATATCACACTTGGAGCACTGTGCACAGTTCTGGTCTCCATATCACACTGGGAGCACTGTGCACAGTTCTGGTCTCCATATCACACTGGGAGCACTGTGCACAGTTCTGGTCTCCATATCACACTGGGAGCACTGTGCACAGTTCGAGTCTCCATATCACACTGGGAGCACTGTGCACAGTTCTGGTCTCCATATCACACTGGGAGCACTGTGCACAGTTCTGGTCTCCATATCACACTGGGAGCACTGTGCACAGTTCTGGTCTCCATATCACACTTGGAGCACTGTGCACAGTTCTGGTCTCCATATCACACTTGGAGCACTGTGCACAGTTCTGGTCTCCATATCACACTGGGAGCACTGTGCACAGTTCTGGTCTCCATATCACACTGGGAGCACTGGGCACAGTTCTGGTCTCCATATCACACTTGGAGCACTGTGCACAGTTCTGGTCTCCATATCACACTTGGAGCACTGTGCACAGTTCTGATCTCCATATCACACTTGGAGCACTGTGCACAGTTCTGGTCTCCATATCACACTTGGAGCACTGTGCACAGTTCTGGTCTCCATATCACACTTGGAGCACTGTGCACAGGTCTGGTCTCCATATCACACTTGGAGCACTGTGCACAGTTCTGATCTCCATATCATACTTGGAGCACTGTGCACAGTTCTGGTCTCCATATCACACTGGGAGCAATGTGCACAGTTCTGGTCTCCATATCACACTGGGAGCACTGTGCACAGTTCTGGTCTCCATATCACACTGGGAGCACTGTGCACAGTTCTGGTCTCCATATCACACTGGGAGCACTGGGCACAGTTCTGGTCTCCATATCACACTTGGAGCACTGTGCACAGTTCTGGTCTCCATATCACACTTGGAGCACTGTGCACAGTTCTGGTCTCCATATCACACTGGGAGCACTGGGCACAGTTCTGGTCTCCATATCACACTTGGAGCACTGTGCACAGTTCTGGTCTCCATATCACACTTGGAGCACTGTGCACAGTTCTGGTCTCCATATCACACTGGGAGCACTGTGTACAGTTCTGGTCTCCATATCACACTGGGAGCACTGTGTACAGTTCTGGTCTCCATATCACGCTGGGAGCACTGTGTACAGTTCTGGTCTCCATATCACACTTGGAGCACTGTGCACAGTTCTGGTCTCCATATCACACTGGGAGCACTGTGTACAGTTCTGGTCTCCATATCACACTGGGAGCACTGTGCACAGTTCTGGTCTCCATATCACACTGGGAGCACTGTGCACAGTTCTGGTCTCCATATCACACTGGGAGCACTGTGCACAGTTCTGGTCTCCATATCACACTGGGAGCACTGTGCACAGTTCTGGTCTCCATATCACACTGGGAGCACTGAGCACAGTTCTGGTCTCCATATCACACTGGGAGCACTGTGCACAGTTCTGGTCTCCATATCACACTGGGAGCACTGTGTACAGTTCTGGTCTCCATATCACACTGGGAGCACTGTGTACAGTTCTGGTCTCCGTATCACACTGGGAGCACTGAGCACAGTTCTGGTCTCCATATCACACTGGGAGCACCGTGCACAGTTCTGGTCTCCATATCACACTGGGAGCACTGGGCACAGTTCTGGTCTCCTTATCACACTGGGAGCACTGTGCACAGTTCTGGTCTCCATATCACACTGGGAGCACTGTGCACAGTTCTGGTCTCCATATCACACTTGGAGCACTGTGCACAGTTCTGGTCTCCATATCACACTTGGAGCACTGTGCACAGTTCTGGTCTCCATATCACACTGGGAGCACTGTGCACAGTTCTGGTCTCCATATCACACTGGGAGCACTGTGCACAGTTCTGGTCTCCATATCACACTGGGAGCACTGTGCACAGTTCTGGTCTCCATATCACACTTGGAGCACTGTGCACAGTTCTGGTCTCCATATCACACTTGGAGCACTGTGCACAGTTCTGGTCTCCATATCACACTTGGAGCACTGTGCACAGTTCTGGTCTCCATATCACACTTGGAGCACTGTGCACAGTTCTGGTCTCCATATCACACTTGGAGCACTGTGCACAGTTCTGATCTCCATATCACACTTGGAGCACTGTGCACAGTTCTGGTCTCCATATCACACTTGGAGCACTGTGCACAGTTCTGGTCTCCATATCACACTGGGAGCACTGTGCACAGTTCTGGTCTCCATATCACACTTGGAGCACTGAGCACAGTTCTGGTCTCCATATCACACTGGGAGCACTGTGCACAGTTCTGGTCTCCATATCACACTGGGAGCACTGTGTACAGTTCTGGTCTCCATATCACACTTGGAGCACTGAGCACAGTTCTGGTCTCCATATCACACTGGGAGCACTGTGCACAGTTCTGGTCTCCATATCACACTGGGAGCACTGTGTACAGTTCTGGTCTCCATATCACACTGGGAGCACTGTGCACAGTTCTGGTCTCCATATCACACTGGGAGCACTGTGCACAGTTCTGGTCTCCATATCACACTGGGAGCACTGTGTACAGTTCTGGTCTCCATATCACACTGGGAGCACTGTGCACAGTTCTGGTCTCCATATCACACTGGGAGCACTGTGCACAGTTCTGGTCTCCATATCACACTGGGAGCACTGTGCACAGTTCTGGTCTCCATATCACACTGGGAGCACTGTGCACAGTTCTGGTCTCCATATCACACTGGGAGCACTGTGCACAGTTCTGGTCTCCATATCACACTGGGAGCACTGTGCACAGTTCTGGTCTCCATATCATACTTGGAGCACTGTGCACAGTTCTGGTCTCCATATCACACTTGGAGCACTGTGCACAGTTCTGGTCTCCATATCACACTGGGAGCACTGTGCACAGTTCTGGTCTCCATATCACACTGGGAGCACTGTGTACAGTTCTGGTCTCCATATCACACTTGGAGCACTGAGCACAGTTCTGGTCTCCATATCACACTGGGAGCACTGTGCACAGTTCTAGTCTCCATATCACACTGGGAGCACTGTGCACAGTTCTGGTCTCCATATCACACTGGGAGCACTGTGCACAGTTCTGGTCTCCATATCACACTTGGAGCACTGAGCACAGTTCTGGTCTCCATATCACACTGGGAGCACTGTGCACAGTTCTGGTCTCCATATCACACTGGGAGCACTGTGCACAGTTCTGGTCTCTATATCACACTTGGAGCACTGAGCACAGTTCTGGTCTCCATATCACACTGGGAGCACTGTGCACAGTTCTGGTCTCCATATCACACTGGGAGCACTGTGCACAGTTCTGGTCTCCATATCACACTGGGAGCACTGTGCACAGTTCTGGTCTCCATATCACACTGGGAGCACTGTGTACAGTTCTGGTCTCCATATCACACTGGGAGCACTGTGCACAGTTCTGGTCTCCATATCACACTGGGAGCACTGTGCACAGTTCTGGTCTCCATATCACACTTGGAGCACTGTGTACAGTTCTGGTCTCCATATCACACTGGGAGCACTGTGTACAGTTCTGGTCTCCATATCACACTGGGAGCACTGTGCACAGTTCTGGTCTCCATATTATAAAAAGGATATAGAGGCACTGGAGACGGTCCAAAAAAGATTTACAAGGATGATCCCAGAACTGAGAGGTTTATAACTATCAGGAAAGACTGAACAGGCTGGGGCTCTTTTCTCTGGAAAAGAGAAGACTGAGGGGTGACCTGATCGAGGTCTTTAAGATTATGAAAGGGTTCGATAGGGTAGACGTAGAGAAGATGTTTCTACTTGTGGGGGGAGACCAGAACCGGGGGGGCCATAAATATAAGATCATCACCAATAAATCCAATCGGGGAATTCAGGAGAAACTTCTTTCCCCAGAGAGCGGTGGGAATGTGGAACTCGCTCCCACAAGGAGTAGTTGAGGGGAATAGTGGAGATGGATTTAAGGGGAAGCTCGATAAACACATGAGGGAGAAAGGGATAGAAGGAGATGGTGAGAGGGTGAGATGGAGTAGGGAGGGAGGAGCAGGAACACCGGGATAGACCACAGTCGGGCCGAGTGGCCTGTTTCCGTGCTGTAAATTCGATCTAATTCTATTTATTAGTGACGATCTTATATTTATGGCCCCCGAGTTCTGGTCTCCCCCACAAGTAGAAACATCTTCTCTACGTCTACCCTATCGAACCCTTTCATAATCTTAAAGACCTCGATCAGGTCACCCCTCAGTCTTCTCTTTTCTAGAGAAAAGCCCCAGTCTGTTCAACGTTTAATTATTAACCACCGGTTAATGGATTGCGAACCGTCCATGATTTCGACAAGTCAAAGTGTGGCTTCCCGCTCCTCCCTCCTCTCTTCCTCCCCCACCTCTCCCACACGACAGACTAACGGCTCTCCCTCCCCTCGCGCCCCCCCGACCCACCCGACAAAAGCCCGGCCCGTTACCTGCGTCAGTCTGCATGAGGATTGCCATCAGAATCAGCGGCAGGGGCTCCATCCGAAGGCGAGTCCGTCCGTTTTTTGGCGGAGGGGAGGGCTGAAACTCGGCGGGGAGTGGGGAGAGAGCAAGGGAGGGAGGGGTCCCCTCAGACGGCGGTGGTTAATGTTGGGACCTGGCGTGTTCCCGAGTCGTGGACAGCGAGAAAGCGAGAGATAGAGAGAGCGAGAGAGAGAGGAGGAGGGAGAGAGAGAGAGAGACAGAGAGAGAGAGAGATTGCGGTCGCTCGCTCGAGAGACGAGCAGACGTCAGAGAGTTGCAACAGAAAAAGACCGAGTCTCCGAAGGACAGACACACAAAGCCTTTTCTTCTGGTTTCCTTTGCTTAAGTCAGCACCAAAGGCAGATGCCGCTTTGCAAACCCCCCTTTTCTCTGAGTCGGGTGCAGGAAGTGGCATGAGTCATCCTCGGAGCTGCAGCTCGGCCGGAGGCCCTTCTGCCCGTCCTGCCCGGGCTGTCTCTTCCGACACAGCTCCCCAGCCCCCGCGAAAGCCTCTGCAGATCTTTCCCCTTCTCCGATTCCCCTCTCGACAGAGATCATTTGAGAAACGAAAGAAGGAAACAAGCTGTCCCGAGGCCCTCTTTCCTGTTGAGGCCACCCCCCCGACGCCCCGCCCACCGCCCCGGGCCACAAATAAAAACTCGACTCGTTCCTCGGGAACGAGGGAGTCGCGTTCGTCCAGCGCCCGGCACAACCTCGAGAGATCCCAAAGCGTTTTACAGCCGAGGGAGTGCTTTTCATCGAAGTCTGGCTACTGTTATATTGCAGGGAAACGGGGCAGCCAATCTGCGCACAGCAAGATCCCACAAACTGCGATGTGATAAATGACCCAGATCGTCTGTGTTTTTTTTTGGTGATGTTCGGTCGAGGGATAAATATCGGGGCCCAGGACCCCGGGGAGAACTCCCCCACTGCTCTTCTTCCAATAGTGGGCCGTGGGATCTTTTACACCCACCCGAGAGGGGCAGACGTGGCCTCAGTGATGACCCTCCGACAGTGCGGCGCTCCCTCAGTACTGACCCTCCGACAGTGCGGCGCTCCCTCAGTACCGACCCTCCGACAGTGCGGCGCTCCCTCAGTACTGACCCTCCGACAGTGCGGCGCTCCCTCAGTACCGACCCTCCGACAGTGCGGCGCTCCCTCAGTACCGACCCTCCGACAGTGCGGCGCTCCCTCAGTACCGACCCTCCGACAGTGCGGCGCTTCCTCAGTACTGACCCTCCGACAGTGCGGCGCTCCCTCAGTACTGACCCTCCGACAGTGCGGCTCTCCCTCAGTACTGACCCTCCGACAGTGCGGCGCTCCCTCAGTACTGACCCTCCGACAGTGCGGCGCTCCCTCAGTACTGACCCTCCGACAGTGCGGCGCTCCCTCAGTACCGACCCTCCGACAGTGCGGCGCTCCCTCAGTACCGACCCTCCGACAGTGCGGCGCTCCCTCAGTACCGATGGGATTTCTCTCTCTCGCTCTGTGCTGGACCTCTCCCCCGCCCTATTTCGGGCGTGTTTGTCGCATGGTTTGATTTTGCTTGCGGAGGCTTCAATGGAGGA